>NC_038246.2:10661702-10827876 GCF_000004515.6 Glycine max | reverse complement strand
ATGCCTAAATCATCTTCCCAACATGCATGTGAACCAAGAAGTATCAAAAAGAGTCAAGCCAAGGCTATTGTGCAAGCAATCAATGGGGCAAAGCACACCGAATAAAATAAACAATGATGGCTCAAAATCTCACCAATGGTAAATTTATCACTTTCAAGGATTTCATTTCACAAAATGCCAATAAACTCCTATTTCAAAAACAATTACCCATTACCTATGCATAACTGAGAATTCAAAGAGAGATATGCAATGTTGTACACAAAACACAAAACCAACATAACAAATTTAACCTAGAAAAACCCAAACAAAGAACAATCTCCCCCCCCCCCCCACACCTAAACAACACATTGTCCTCAATGTGGCACTATCACAAGATTCAAAGCAATCAGATAAATCAAAAAAATTGGACAAGTGCATCAAAAGTAAAGAAGGAGACATAAAAAGAAAACTCCCTAAGTCATGGCGGAAGAGAAGTCGGGTGGAGTAAGGAGGACTCTTCCACCACGACATCCACTAAAGAAGGATTTGTGAGGAATGGTTTTAGCCGGTGTCCACTGACCTTGAAGCTCTTATCTGTGGATTCACTTTTGATCTCAACTGTACCATAAGGAAAAACGTTAGTTACCACAAAAGGACCAATCCACTTTGACCTCAACTTACCACTCATGAGTCCGAGCTTAGAGTTATACAAAAAACTTTCTGTCCAACCATGAAGTCTTTCTTAGCTATCATGCTGTCATGGAACTTCTTGGTCTTTTCCTTGTAGAACTTGGAATTCTCATAGGCTTCTAAACGGATCTCATCTAGCTCACTTAGTTGCAACTTTCTTTCCTCTCCAGCCTGATCAAAAGAGAAGTTGCATGTCTTCACAGCTCAATAGGCTTTGTGCTCTATCTCTACGGGAAGATGACATGCCTTGCCAAAGACAACCCGATAAAGGGACATCCCTATGGGTGCCTTGTAGGCAGTCCTATGCGCCCAAAGAGCATCATCCAGCCTAGTGCTCCAATCCTTTATGTTAGGCTGCACTATCTTCTCCAAGATCCTTTTTATCTCCCTGTTTGAAATCTCAGCCTGCCCATTGGTTTGAGGGTGGTAAGGTGTGGAAATTCTATGAACGACCCCATACTTTTTGAGCAAGGCATACATTGATCTGTTGCAAAAGTGGATGCCTTGATCACTAATGATGGCTTTAGGGATTCCAAACCTGCAAAACAAATTAGATCTAACAAAATCCACAACAACCTTAACATCGTTAGTTCTGGTGGCTTTGGCTTCCACCCATTTTGAAACATAATCAACAACAAGGAGAATATAAACAAAACCAAAAGAGACAGGGAAAGGTCCCATAAAATCTATACCCCATACATCAAACACCTCACAGAACAACATAGGTTGTTGAGGCATTTGTTGTTTCCAAGAAAGTGAACCACCTGCTCTCTGACAAGGCTCACAAATACTACAAATTCTCCATGCATCCTTGAAAATGGTGGGCCAATAGAAACCATAGTCAAGCACCCTGCGAGCTGTCTTCTATATACCAAGATGGCTGCCTGCTGCAGAAGAATGACAAAAATTTAGGACCGAGTCAATCTCATGGTCTAGAATGTATCTCCTAATAACTTGGTCACTGAACATCTTCCACAAATAGGGGTCATCCCAAATATAATGCTTAGCATCGCTTTTAATTTTATCAGTTTGAGCTTTAAATGCTAAAGGAGGAAAAACAGAAGCAACCAAATAATTCAGAATATTAGCAAACCAAGGAGTGGGGAAGGAATCAAAAATATTATACAGAATGTACAAATGGTCATCCGGAAAATCATCCCGAATGGGTGAGTCCTCTGGCGCTTGCTCGATCCTACTCAGGTGGTCAGCTACTAAGTTCTGTGCACCACTACAATCACGGATCTCTAAATCAAACTCTTGGAGCCAAAGCATCCATCTGATCAATCGAGACTTTGATTCAGCCTTTTTCAACATGTACTTCAGACTGCATGGTCAGTATAAACAATAACATGAGAACCAAGCAAATATGAACGAAATTTTTCAAGAGCAAAAACTATCGCTAGTAGCTCCTTTTCTGTGGTAGTGTAATTTGCTTGGGCAACATCCAAAGTTCTGGAAGCGTAGTAAATCACCCGAGGCAGCTTGTCAATCTTTTGGGCAAGGATAGCCCCCAATGCATAATTGGACGCATCACACATCAGCTCAAACGGGGTTGTCCAATCAGGTGCCTGAATGATAGGGGTGGTAGTCAACGCACGCTTGAGGCGATCAAAGACCTCTTCGCACCTGTCATCAAAATCGAACTCCACCTCCATTTGCAACAGATTGGAAAGTGGAAGGGCCACCTTGCTAAAATCCTTGATAAAACGTTTATAAAACCCTGCATGACCAAGAAAAGAACGAACCTCTCGCACGCAAGAGGGGTAAGGCAATTGTGAAATAACAACTATTTTTGCAGGGTCTACCTCTATGCCTTTATTTGAAATGATATTCCCTAAAACTATACCTTGTTCTACCATGAAGTGACATTTTTCAAAATTCAGCACAAGGTTAGTTTCAATGCATCTGTTAAGAACTCTATGCAGACTATTCAAACATGCATCAAAAGAGGTTCCATAAACGGTAAAATCATTCATAAACACCTCTATGCAACTCTCTAGAAAATCACTGAAAATGCTAAGCATACACCGCTGGAAAGTACTAGGGGCATTGCATAGGCCAAAGGGCATCCTCCTATAGGAAAAAGTACCAAAGGGACAGGTGAATGTGGTCTTTTCTTGATCCTCAGGAGCAATATGAATTTACAAATACCCAAAAAAACCATCAAGGAAGAAATAATGGGACTTACCTGCCAAGCGCTCAAGCATTTGATCAATGAATGGCAGAGGAAAATGATCTTTCCTAGTTGCTTGGTTCAGCCTCCTATAGTCAATGCAGACTCTCCAGTTGTTCTGCACTCTTGTGGGGATAAGCTCATCCCTCTCATTTTTTATTATTGTGAGGCCTGTCTTCTTAGGAACCACTTGGACTGGACTCACCCACTGGCTGTCCAAAATGGGGTAAATGATTCTGGCTTGTAAGAGCTTGGTCACTTCCTTTTTTACCACGTCTAGAATGATGGGGTTGAGTCACCGCTATGGTTGCCTCACTGGCTTAACTCCATCCTCTAAAAGTATTCTATGCATGCAGGTAGAAGGGCTAATACCAGGAATGTCTGGTAAAGTCCATCCAATGGCTTTCTTGTGCTTCTTGAGCACTAGCAGCAACTTGTCCTCTTGCTCAGCAGCAAGGGAAGCAGAGATGATTACTGGAAATTTTTCGTTGTTTTCTAAATAAGCATACTTGAGGTTTTCTAGTAAGGGCTTCAGCTCTGGTGTGGGTGATGGCTGAACAGTGGGAGGAACTAGGGTAGGAGAAGAGGAAGGTTCTTCAGCCTGCATCTCATAAAGCAAATCAGAAGCATGTGTATTTCCTACAACAGGGTTAGTGCATTCTGATTCTACAAAATCAGCATCAAAAGGTACAACACCCAACAAATCAGAACCAGGCTCAAATTCAACATTACTGTCAGCATAAAGATCAGATTCAGGATCCAATTCAACCTCAAATTCAATGCATGAAAGATGACAATTATGTAGATCAAACTCAAATGGATGTTTGTTACCATGCATAGAAAGAACATCAAACATATATTCATCAACAAGTTGATCAAGTATCTCAGCACGAAAAACAGAATGATCTTCAGATGGATGTTTCATGGCATCAAGAATGTTAAAATGAATAACAATATCACCAAATTCCATAGACAATGTGCCTGCATAAACATCTATTTTGGTTCGGGCTGTTTTCATAAATGGTCTGCCTAAAATAATTGGAACTGAACCATGTGAGAATCCCTCTTCCATATCAAGAACATAAAAATCAACGGGGAAAATAAGTTCATCAACCCTCACCAGTACATCCTCTATGAAACCTGCAGGGTAAGCAACACTTCTATTTGCCAAATGAATTACCACATCTATGGATTGCAAAGGTCCAAGTGATAAAGAATTGAAAATAGACAGAGGCATGACACTCATTGATGCTCCTAAGTCTAGCATGGCATTCTTAAAATTGTTGTTCCTAATAATGCAAGGTACACAGAAAGTACCTGGGTCTTTACATTTTTTAGGAATGTGAGGAACATATTTACCTATCAATGCGGACACGTTTCTACCCATGCTAATCCTTTCATTTCCCTTAAGCTTCCTCTTGTGGGTGCACAACTCCTTTAAAAACTTGGCATATCTTGGAATTTGTTTGAGAGCATCCAACAGAGGTATATTCACTTCTACCTTCCTGAAAGTCTCTAAGATCTCCTTATCTACCTCTTCCATCTTTTTGTTAGGAATTGCTCTAGGTGGAAATGGAAGAGGAATAAGAGGTTTTCGTACATCAGAATTTCTAGAAGAAGGTCCTTCATGGTCAGGAGGCTGTCTCTTTTGTCCATCTATCTCATTCTCTCTTTCAGGTGTCGGTTCTACTACTGGGATAGGCACTTCAGTTTGCTTACCATACCTCAAAGTGATGGCACTCACGTTTCTCGGATTCTGCACAGCTTAAGAAGGCAGCTTGTCAGAGTTTTGGGACTGAGCTTGGTTCAATTGAGTGGCCATCTGCCCCATCTGATTTGTCAAACTCTGAATGGAGGCTCTTGTCTCTTGCTGAAACTGCATATTCTGTATTGTCATTTGCCTCACTAACTCCTCTAAGGAAGGTTGAGAAGGGGCCTCAATTGATTGTTGTCTCTGTTGCTGTTGTTATTGTTGCATTGGAGGAGGAACGTATGGCCTGCTAGGACCAGCAGCATTTTGGAAGGAAGGAGCAGACTGTTGTTGTTGTTGTTGAGGGCTAGACCATCTGAGATTTGGGTGATTCCTCCATCCGGGATTGTATCTGTTGCTGGAGAGATCATAATTGTTCTGTTGTGGTTGATTTTGCTGTTGAGTTTGAGGGGGTCTATTGTAAATGTTTGCAGCATAAGCTTCAGCCTGCTCAATTGCTCCAGATTGCTGCATAGAAGGGCAAAGGTCTGTATGGTGGTCGGCAAAGGAGCATAAACCACAGACTCTTGCGACAGGTACAGATTTCTGATTCATGGCCAGCTGGGTTACCAGGTTAACCAAGGCATCTAGTTTACCCTCAAGCTTCTTAGTTTCAGCTGATGAAGATGAATTTGTGGCTACCTCATGCACTCCTCTAATGACAATAGCATCATTTCTGGCACTAAATTGTTGGGAATTGGAAACCATCTTCTAAATTAAATTCCTGGCTTCAGCAGGGGTCATGTCTCCAAGGGCTCCACCACTAGCAGCATCAATCATACTTCTCTCCATGTTACTAAGTCCTTCATAAAAATATTGGAGAAGAAGTTGCTCAGAAATATTGTGGTGAGGGCAACTGGCGCATAATTTTTTGAATCTTTCCCAGTATTCATATAGGCTTTCTCCACTGAGTTGCCTGATGCCTGAAATATCCTTTCTGATGGCAGTGGTCCTAGAAGCAGGGAAAAATTTTCTCTAAGAACACTCTCTTTAGGTCATCCCAGCTTGTAATGGACCTTGGAGCAAGGTAGTATAGCCAATCTTTTGCCACTCCCTCCAAAGAATGAGGAAAGGACTTCAGAAAGATGTAATCTTCTTGGACATCTGAAGGTTTCATGGTGGAGCAGACAATATGGAATTCTTTCAGATGTTTATGAGGGTCTTCACCTACAAGACCATGAAACTTGGGAAACAAGTGGATCAGTCCAGTTTTAAAAACATATGGGACATCCTCATCAAGGTATTGAATGCACAGGCTTTCATAAGTGAAATCAGGTGCAGCCATTTCCCTTAGAGTCCTCTCACGAGGTGGAGGTTGAGCCATATATTTCAATATGAAAATTGGTAGTGGAATGCTCAAAATTAGGATGTTCAAAATTAGAATGCCCAAAATCAGGATGTTCAAAATTAGAATGCCCAAAATCAGGATGTTCAAAATTACCAACAACAAAATGCTCAGATTCACCAGTAACAAATTGTTCGGGATGCTCAAAAGGCACAAAATGTTCAGGGTAATCAAGATGCACACTATGCCTAACTAATCTATGAAATGTTCTATCTATTTCAGGATCAAAGGGTTGTAAGTCACCTGGATTGCCTCTAGTCATGCACTATATGCAGCAGTTCATGTGTTTCTCAAACAGGGCAAAAAAGGTGGGTTAAAACTACAGCTATACTCAAACGATATCCAAATTAGCTAAAATTTTGTGAGCAACACCCTAAAATCATGAAAAGATAGCACAAAAAGTTTCAGACAAAAATTCAAAGTCTAACTATGGAAACTGCATAAGGAAAGTTTCGAAAAATAGAACAATAAAACTTGAAAAAAAAAACTAGTAAACATGCGATTATGGATAGTTAGAGACCTCAACCCAGCTTTGTTGGGTTGTCACAGTATGGGAAATTTTTTTTCTACCCCAAATACATATATAATAATAGGAGTGAATAGACAATTTAGTCCCGGAGATTGTACCCATTTTGCATATTAGTCCCTAACTTAATATTAAATTCAAAAAAGTCCCTATCTTTGCATAAGTGTTGCAAAATAGTCCTCCCATTAAATTTTAAAGTAACGCCGTTAGTGAGGTCAATTTTAGTGCCACATGGACTATCCAACGTGGCATGACACGTGGACGTGCCTCCTAAAAGATGCCACGTCATTTAATGATAACAAAACGAGTAAATAGGCAATTTAGTCCCTGACTTTGTACCCCTGTTGCATATTAGTCCCTAGCTTAATGAAAAATTCAAAATAGTCCCTATCTTCTGGATAAGTGTTGCAAAATAGTCCCTAACTTAAAAGATGCCAAAAATCATGCTTAAAGTGTCCATGCATTGCAAAGGTTGTGCCTTGCACGATTTTTGGCAGCACAGATTCCTCCTTGGATTCCTTGTCATCTTTTGATTCCTTGTCATCTTTCCTTGTCATCTTTTGAAACTAAAGGCAGAAGAAGGAACAAAAACGAAATTGCAATTGGAAGCAGAAAATGGAAAAATGAATTCACGTGAACAGTAATACAAAGCTAAAAACATAAAACCCTCAAACTCTCTGGACTCAGCTTGGGTATTCTCTCCTGAAGAATAGAATAATCTCGAATCCCAAGGCTGTGTTGTTTTTAAAGTTCACACAAAGTCACTGGCCCTGATTACATTATTTTGGCCCAAAACGAAATAAAAACTGAACGCAATAAAATGAAATTAGACGAAATCTAATAAAAGTGTCTGCTCTCTTCAAGTCCAATCTGGCTCAGCCCAATTGCTTATAATTATCCTGAAATTGAATTAAAAACACCAAATTAGTCAAGTGGGCCCAATTGATAAAACTGAATAATAAATTTGACAATTAGAGTTAATCAGTAATTAAATTGGTGACAAAAAGGGTTAAGAAATAGGAGAAAATAATGACACATCAAAGATACATACCATATTTGGTGTTAAAATGAGATTCTCATAATCGCTTAGGCTAGAAACCACTTTAATGTGATCAAAATACAAGCTGGAAATTATAGAGGTGAATTTGGTAAGTCAAATCAGATACTGGTCCGCCAAACCAAACTTTTTCCTATAAATTTAACTCAACCTTTCCTCTATGTCGCAATTGTAACGACCTGCCTCGTCGCTACGATATCCACACTCTAATATATGCTAATTTCAATTTTTATAAAAGAACTCCCTTAATTTTGCTTATGAAAATAGAAGTGATTTTGTCACAACATACATTCATCCAACAACATGCCATTACTTAAGTGAATATACATAATTATATAGAAACAGTAACTCGGTACACGTCATACACATAAACGAAAATTAAATATGTTCATAAGTATAATTAAAATCCAAGTTTTACATCTTTGATTCGATAAAATAAAACTTCAAAACCAACTACGGAGGAGTTGATCACAAAACACAACTCCCTCCCAAAATAATGCCAACGTCATCACGTCGGCTCGGCGGCTCCTCACCAGAATCTTACTCCTTGCACCCTGCCACTATCATTCTGCTCCCACAAACAAAGTTCATGATCATCACAGGTATCAACCATTGCAAGGGTGAGTTCATTATAAAAAGAACCAATACCAAAACCAAATAACCACAATTAGCAAGGAACATAGGTAAACATGATGAGCATACACAACATTCATTATTCAACACTCGTATCCAACAAATACTCATCATCCACATCCAACAATTACTCATCATCCATTCATGGACCCAATCAAGATTGCACAGAATGATGCATGCACCTGACTCAACACTCAGATGCAATGTGGTACGTACCAACAACAACCAAATCTCAGGAAATAGCCTAAGCGTGTCCACACGACACTCTCACTTAGGGAACTGTGTTGAGTTTGTTGAGACCACCCGGGTGTGCATGTAATAGCCCCCCTCCCATAGGTGATCAGCCTGGGAGCCCAAAGGTGTTCCCTACCAGGTGACAAGCCCCCTAGTACAAAGTACACTTGGCCACAGTTACTCTATTTCCTGTGTTGTATGAGCTATGATCACGGCCAAAAGTAAGTGCCAAAAACCATGGACCAATTAAAGCACCTAAGCATCCCCTCAGAAATGCTTAGATTCTCTAACCACGCTAGTTACCCACGTCTGGGTCATCCAACAAGGTCAGTGCACTCTACCCCCCATGACATACACTCAATACAACGTATGATTGTGGCCAAAAGCTAGTGCCAAAGACCCTGGAAGGTCAGTGCACAGTGCCCCCCATGACATACACAACATCCAACGTATGATCATGGCCAAAAGCTAGTGCCAAAGACCCTGGAAGGTCAGTGCACAGTGCCCCCCACGAACATACACAACATCCAACGTATGAACGTGGCCAAAAGCTAGTGCCGAAGACCCTGGAAGGTCAGTGCACAGTGCCCCCCACGAACATACACAACATGCACATGCCAATCCATTTCCAACATCAATCAACATTCCATTTCCATGTCATTTTCAACATAAATATCATCTCGTCTCAACGACGTTATCAACAACAACAACAACAACCTCATTTCATATTCACATATTCATCAATAATAACAATTCATGTTGACATGGTCTTTATTAACATCGTCATCTCAAATCAATATCATCATAGTTATCATTATCATCACATATCAATTAAAATCCTCAATAGGAACATCAACAACAAATCGCATTTTGCACACACACACACACACACACACATATCTTTCATGCCTGAGATTCACACTCACAGTCTTCAAACAACACAATTCAAACAAACACAACAATATCATTCATCACAATACATATATATATCGCATCCCATTCGTCAAAACATAATTTCTCCTGAAAAACCAGCATGCATATCAATAACAGTTATATCGCATCCCATTAGTTAAAAACATTATTCCTTTTTGGAAAACTCACATGCAAATCAAGGACAATTATATCGCATCCCATTAGTTAAAAACATAATTTTCTTGGAAGAAAAATCAGCATGCAACAGGGATAGGCAGGTATCCTCATAGCTAGGTTCCCTGACCCTAGTTATGGTGTTAAAACGGTAAATTTTATAATAAACTCCCCTCACCTATCGTGAGCTACCCCGCGGGTTCCTCGTCGCGTCACTTGAAGATTCCTTTTCGTCCTTGCTCGTCGATTCCATGCAAGCCTCTACCATGCCAAAATGAAGGAGACTTGATATGGATTTCAGAAAACAAAGCTAACAACAATGCTCTGGGTCAAACACCCACGTTACTTCATGAAAGAGCTGAGAGCATTTCGGGTTTTACAAAGGGATATCATTTGGAAATTTCGACCATGCCAATGTGACCGGGGTTCAGTGTAGGTTACGAAAATAACATGCATTTCATGAAAGGATAATGTTTACAAAGTCTCTTTCTCTAAGGTTTTTAAAAGGAAGCATAAGACATGCAATGGCGGTTCCAAAGTCAGAAAAGAAGCAAAGACAAGCTGAAACTAACAAGAAACAAGTGTAGAACCATGGTTACCTCGAAGGAAAATGAAAGGTCAGACTAGGGTTTCGTTCTCTACCGAAGCCGCGAGCCAAGTTGGAAGATTCTGCTTCGGTCGAAGGGTTCCTCTTAGTGTGGGGTTGCAACGGAGAACAACGGCGGTTTGTGGTGGCTAATGGAGGCTGTGGGTGATGGAGAAAGTGTTTGGGACGTTAGAAATGGCTTTGGAAGAAAGAAAGAAGAATAAATGGTGTTTTTCCTAAGCTACACGAAAGCAAAGGCTGAAAATGCTCAAGTGAGAAATGGTCTTGGACACGGAAACATCGCGCACACTCTAGACATCTTCTCGAAGATCCCAATGGTCAGATCGTGGACAAGTGTCTTGTAAAGCTGCAAACCAAATTTCGCGAAGATCCAACAGTTAACGAAGGCTGGGCAGTGTTTTTACTGAGGCAGCTCATGTAACTTCCTCAAGAAGCTTCCTCGTGGCTTCTTTGAGAATCTAGATCCTTATCTACCCACACCCCTTTATTAACTAAATTAACCTCCTTGAAAATAATTACGGATAAAAATAATGCAAAAAATATAATCAATCATCAAACATACTTATTAATTTTATATATATATATATATATATATATATATCAGGGTGTTACAACAATCATATTTCATAGCATATAAGATAGTAAAGCTTGTAAGACATGGATTTAGAAAACAAGCCAAACTTGAGTGGAATCATATTGAAATGCAAACCACATAGTCATATATCACAACCTATAAATATTCAGTCATACTAACCAAATATTAAGGGAAATACTAAGTGTTCTAATGTCATAATAATAGTCAAATACACGGCTAGAAATCAAAATACTAATAATAATAATGTCTAAACTGATGGTGGTGGAGGTAAATCAAGGCAGTTGTAATTAACTAAGTACTAAATACTTAAAACATAACCAATGTCCAGAGAATAAATAAATCACATAATGTCAAATTATTCACAAAACATAATAAAAGCATGTGTATTAAACAAGTTATAAGTCATCATAACATAAAACAAATCATTTGTCTAAGTCACTGGCATCTAGAAGTCCTAATTCTCCTCTAATGGTGTAGAAGGAATCTTTGGGTAGTGGTTTTGTGAAGATATCTGCGAGTTGATGTTTGGTATCTACAAATTCTAGAACACAGTCACCTTTTAGGACATGATCTCTAAGAAAATGATGCCTAATTTCTATGTGCTTGGTTCTAGAATGGAGGACTGGGTTCTTAGATATATTTATGGCACTTGTGTTGTCACATTTTATGGGAATATGGTCTAATACAATCCCATAATCAGATAGTTGTTGTTTCATCCATAGAATCTGTGCACAACAACTACCAGCAGAGATATATTCTACTTCAGCTGTGGATAATGCTACACTATTTTGCTTCTTGTTGTGCCAAGAGACAAGAGCAGATCCTATGAATTGACATGTGCCACTAGTGCTCTTCCTATCTGTTTTGGATCCAGCAAAATCTGAATCTGAGTATCCTACTAAATTGCATAAAGAATTTTTTGGGTACCATAATCCTAAGTTAACTCTTCCTAAGAGATATCTTATGATCCTTTTTACTGCAGTTAAATGTGAAAACTTTGGATTTGATTGAAATCTTGCAGACATGCACACACTAAACATAATATCTGGCCTACTTGCAGATAAGTAGAGATCCAATCATACCTCTATATTGCTTTTCATCAACGGGTTGACCAGACTTATCTTTATCAAGGTAGCAACCAGTGCTCATAGGAGTAGCCAAGTGTTTTGAGTTCTCCATTCCGAATTTCTTGATGAGTTCCTTGCAATATTTTACTCGATTGACAAAGATCCCATCATTTGTTTGTTTGATTTGTAGTCCAAGAAAGTAGTTTAACTCACCCATCATGGACATCTCAAACTCACTTTGCATGTCAATAGAAAACTCCTTGCTCAAAGATTCATTAGTAGATCCAAAGATTATATCATCAACATAAATTTGTACCAATAAGATATCATTATCCTTCTTCTTTATGAATAAGGTGGTATCTACCTTTCCTCTAATGAAATTCTTTTCTAATAGGAATTTACTTAATCTTTCATTCCAAGCCATAGGTGCTTGTTTTAACCCATAAAGTGCTTTCTTTAACCTATAGACATGATCTAATTTTTGTGAGTCTTCAAACCTGGGAGGTTGTTCTACATATACTTCCTCTTGGATTAGACCATTTAAGAATGCACTCTTGACATCCATTTGATATAATTTAAAATTCATAATAGATGCATAGGCTAAAAGCATTCTAATGGCTTCTAATCTAGCTACAGGTGCAAATGTTTCTTCATAGTCTATACCTTCTTTTTGGTTGTATCCTTTTACAACTAGTCTAGCTTTATTTCTTTACTATACCATTTTCATCTAGTTTATTTCTAAATACCCACTTAGTTCCTATAATGGGGTAGTTATGCGGTTTCTCAACTAGTTCCCAAACATTATTTCTCTCAAATTGATTTAACTCTTCTTGCATAGCAACTATCCATTGATCATCTATTATGGTTTCATTAAAGTTTTTAGGTTCTATTATAGAAACAAATGCCATGTTATTGCATAAATCTTTGAGAGAGTGTCTAGTTGTTACCCCTTTTGAGATATCTCCAATGATATTGTCAAGAGGATGATTTCTTGAAGTTTTCCATTCTTTGGGAAGATCATCATTTTCTTAGGCTATATCATCTTGAACATCCTTGTTTTCTTCATTTCTCTTCCTTTTTAGATTTCTTTCTTGATTGTGCATATCTTCCAAAGAATCTGCAATATCATCAAGAAACTCCTTTCTCGGAGAGGTAATATTAGTTTCATCAAAAGTAACATGTATTGATTCCTCAATTGTCATGGTTCTTTTGTTGTATATCCTAAAGGCTTTGCTATGTATGGAATAACCAAGGAAGATACCCTCATCCGCCTTAGCATCAAATTTTCCTAGGCTTTCTTTACCATTGTTTAGGACAAAACATTTACATCCAAAAACATGTAAATGAGCAATGTTTGGTTTTCTATTGTTAAATAGTTCATATGGGGTTTTCTTAAGAATGGGTCTTATTAAGGCTCTATTCATAATATAACATGCGGTGTTGACAGCTCTTGCCCAAAAATATTTTGGAAGTGGAGTGTCATTTAAAAGGGTTCTAGCTATTTCTTCTAGAGATCTATTTTTCCTTTCTACCACACCGTTTTGTTGGGGTGTCCTAGGTGCAGAAAAGTTGTGTTTTATGCCATGTTCATCACAAAACATTTCAAAATCATTGTTTTCAAATTCACCTCCATGATCACTTCTAATGGAGATAATTTTAAGATTTTTCGTATTTTGGATGACTTTGGCAAGTCTTTTAAATGCATGAAATGCATAATTTTTATGAGTAAGAAATAAAGTCCAAGGATACCTAGAATAGTCATCAACAATTACTAATGCATAGTAACTACCACCAAAACTCAGGATCCTAGAGGGCCCAAACAAATCTATATGCAGTAATTGTAATGGTTGAGTGGTAGGGACAATATTTTTAGATTTAAAAGATGTTCTTGTTTGTTTACCTTTTTGGCATGCATCACATAATTTATCTTTTTCAAACTTTAATTTTGGTAAACCAACAACTAGGTCTTTTGAGGTTAATCTATTTAGATGATCAATGTTAATGTGAGCAATTCTCTTATGCCATAACCAAGGATCACTATCTTTACTTAGAAAGCATCAATCATTTTTCAGATTTTTGTTTCAAATCAATCATGTAAACATTATTTTCTCTGAAACCTATATGCTCAATATCTTTGTCATGTTCATGCTTGATAACACATTTTTCAAAATAAAAAGATACTTTATATCGTCTATCACATAATTGACTAACACTTAATAGGCTATGCTTTAAACCTTCTACAAGTAGCACATTTTCAATAGGAGTAGAGGAACTCGTACCTATTTTGCCGACTCCAATGATTTTGCCTTTGTTGTTGTCGCCGTATGTAACATGTCCACTTTTCTTGGGAGAAATGGTTGTAAACTTGGATACATTTCCCATCATATGCTTGGAACATCCACTGTTGATGTACCACTTCTTCCTTACAGATTCTTCCTTGTTATTCTCATGAGATTTTGTCATGAGACATAAGTTGGCTTGGTCTTCATCATAATCTTGAAATGATTTCAGATTTGACCTATTCTTAAAAATACTTTTGAAAAACAGAATTTAAAGAGGTCATTTATCTTGAAGTTGTGAAACTTTTCTCAAGATACCTGCTCTGATACCACTTGTTGGATCAAGTGGCCTTGGAATAATTAAGAAGGGGGGTTGAATTAATTATAAGTGTGTCTTGACTAATTAAAAAATTATCCTTCTTAATATTACTAGAATAAATTAGGCTTTACGACTAAGTTATGAGGAAGTAAAGAACAAAAACAATAACTTAGACAATACTAAAGCGGAAATAAAAGAACACAGCGGAAAAGTAAAGAGTGTAGGGAAGAAGAAGACAAACACAAGATTTATACTGGTTCAGCCACAATCCGTGCCTACGTCCAGTCCCCAAGAAACCAACAGTTCTTGAGATTTCTTTCAACCTTGTAAAATCCTTTACAAGCCAAAGATCCACAAGGGATGTACCCTCCCTTGTTCTCTTTGAACAACCAAGTGGATGTACCCTCCACTTGAACTGACCCACAAGAGATGTACCCTCTCTTGTTCTCAATACAACAACCCAAGTAGATGTACCCTCTACTTGTACCACGATGGATGTACCCTCCAATGTGTTAAGACAAAGGATTTTTAGGCGATTAGTCCTTTGAATCTTTGTAAGGGGAAACAAAAGATATCTCAGGCGGTTAGTCCTTTGAAATATTTTGTTTAAGGGGAAGGGAAGAGTCGAAAGAATTCTCAGGCGGTTAGTCCTTTGAATTCTCTTGGAAAGAGAAAAGGGAGACACAAAAGAATTCAGGCGGTTAGTCCTTTTATTCTTTTGGCAAAGGGAGAAGAGAATGAAAAAGAGTAGTACAAGTTTTTGAATAATGAACTTTTCTTGGAAGAGAAAGTATTGAACAAAAACTCTTAAAAAGAAGTTGAGAAAATGAATCAGACATTTTTGTAAAAAACTTGTTATGAAATTCATGCCATGGTCACATATTTATAATCATTTGATGACTCAAGTTAAAGTTTGTGACTCTTGGCAATTTCTTTAAAACTAGTCACCTTTTAAAAATTGTGACTCTTTTGAAAACTAGTCACTTAAAAACTTGACTTTTGAAAAAAAAATCTTCAGAAACAAGTCACTTTAAGAATTGTGACTTTTGGTAATTTATTTTTCAAAATCAGTCACTGGTAATCGATTACCATTAAGGTGTAATCGATTACACATCAACAGATGTGACTCTTCATGTTTAAATTTGAAAATCAAAACATTTAGAAACACTGGTAATCAATTACAAGTATTATATAATCGATTACACAAGTTAAAAAAGATTTGAAAATGTTTTATCACTAGTTGTGACTCTTGCAATTTGAATTCTAACGTTTTAAAACATTGGTAATCGATTACATGCTCATGGTAATCGATTACAGCTTTGTAGATCAGTTTTGAAAACAATGCTGGCTACTGGTAATCGATTACTATCTTATGGTAATTGATTACCAGAGACTGAAACTCTTTGGTAAAATATTTTGTGAAAAATTCTTGTGCTACTCAATGTTTTGAAAAAACTTTTTTGTACTTATTTTGATTGAATCTTCTCTTGATTCTTGAATCTTGAGTCTTGAATCTTGATCTTGTTTGTTCTTGAATCTTTAGAATTTGCTTAACTCTTGATTCTTTGGCATCATCAAAATAATTTTGGAAGGCATTGCTTCCACACAATATTCTTAACTTATAGATTTAAAAGGGGATTTAGAAGTCAATTAAATGAATTTTTTTAACTTAATTCACCCCCCTCTTAAGTTATTGAGGCCACTTGTCCAACAAGTGGTATCAGAGCTTGATTCTTATATAAAGTTTAGAAACTTCAAGAATAACAATGGCCTCATCAAACTTCCTATTTCCCAAAGGAAACTCCATTAATAGGCCTCCTATATTTAATGGTGTGGGCTATCATTAGTGGAAAACTCGCATGTAAATCCTCATAGAGGCTATAGATTTAAACATCTGAGAAGCTATTGAAATTGGTCCTTACATCCCTATAATGGTAGTAGGAAATACAACTATAGAAAAACTTAGGGAACAAGGGATGAAAAGGAAAGAAGAAGGGTACAATATAACTTAAAGGCTAAAAATATAATTACCTCTACATTAGGAATGGATGAATACTTTAGAGTCTCAAATTGAAAGAATGCAAAAGAAATGTGGGATACATTACAAGTAACCCATGAAGGAACAATAGATGTTAAGAGATCTAGAATAAACACCCTAACACATGAATATGAACATATCAGAATGAATCAAAATGAGACCATACAAGATATGCAAAATAGATTTACACATATAGTTAATCATCTTGCATCATTAGGAAAGATATTTCCTAATGAGGATCTTATTAACAAAGTTCTAAGATGTTTAAGCAGGGAATGACAACCAAAGGTAACTGCAATTGCAGAATCAAGAGATCTCACTAACATGTCTCTTGCAACTCTTTTTGGAAAGCTTCAGGAACACGAAATAGAACTTATGAGACTAAATCAACATGAAGAAAATGACAAGAAAAAGAAAGGCATTGCACTTAAAGCCTCATCTTCTATTCAAGAAGAAAGTGATAGAGAAAACTTGAATGAAATAGACGAAGATGATGATTTTAGTTTCTTCATAAAGAGATTCAACAAGTTTCTAAGGAACAAAGGAAATCAAAGAAGAACAAATTTCAATCCAAAGAAAAAAGGAGAAGGCTCTCCTTCTATTCCAAAGTACTATGAATGTAATCAACCTGGACATCTAAGAGTTGATTGCCCCTGTTTCAAGAAAAGAATGGAGAAGTCTGACAAGAAAAATTTCAAAGGCAAAAAAGCAAAGAAAGCTTACATCACTTGGGAAGATAACGATATAGATTCATCAGGAGATTCAGAAAATGAAGTCTTGAATCTGAGTCTCATAGCCAAAAACTATGATAGCGAATAAGAGGTAACATCTTCTAACAATAACCTACTATTTCCTTTGATGAACTTCAAGATGCATTTAATGACTTGCATGAAGAATCAATCAAACTTGTTACGCACTTTGGTTTATATTCTTCAATGTATGTCTTGTGAATGATTAATAGTATATGTTTGTCTTATACTTGTTATGCACTTTGGCTTTTTGTTGATGCCAAAGGGGGAGAGAAATAGGAGTTAAATCAAGAACTCACATAAGTAATCAACTTAATTTCAAGTAAAGCATAAACTCAAAAACAAAGGGGGAGAATTTAAGTGAGTGATCAACTAGGAAAAAGTGTGTGTGTGTGTTTCTTGATTTCAGAGTTGTCATCATCAAAAAGGGGGAGATTGTACAAGCAAACTTCATTGCTTCATGATGATGAATCAAGATTGATTCAAGGTGTTTTGATGATAACAAAGATGATGACAAAAAGCCCAAGAAAATGATTTCAAGATTGAGTCAAGAACAATTCAAGAATCAAGAGAAAGATTCAAGAGAAAGTTTCATCAAGAAGATTCAAGATTCAAGATTCAAGAATAATCAAGATCAAGATTCAAGACTCAAAGATTCAAGAATCAAGATAATACTTAATCAAGATAAGTATTAAAAGGTTTTTTAAAACATTGAGTAGCACAAGAAGTTTTCACAAAATCATTACCAAAGAGTTTTACTCTCTGGTAATCGATTACCAGATTGTAGTAATCGATTACCAGTGTTTTAAAACATTAAGATTTTCAAAATTCAAAATGAAGAGTCACATATGTTGATGTGTAATCGATTACACCTTTATGGTAATCGATTACCAGTGACAATTTTTGAAAAATTCATTTCCAAAAGTCACAATTCTTCAAATGACTTGTTTTTGAAGATTTTTTCAAAAGTCATAACTTTTTAAGTAATTAGTTTTAAAGGAATTGCCAAGAGTTACAAGTTTTGACTTGAGTCATCAAGAAAATATAAATATGTGACCTTGGCATGAAACATTCATTCATATCAATCATCTCTTTCAATCATTCTATCTTTCAATCTATCTTTCAACATCTTCTTTCATTTCTTTCAGAACTTTCTGGTTTCTTCTTCTCTTCATCTTTCTAAAAGTTTTTGTTCAAAACTTTATCTTCCAAGAAAAGTTCTTTGTTCAAAAACTTGTGTTATTCATTTTTTTCACTCCCTTCTCCCTTTGCCAAAAAGAATTCGCCAAGGACTAACCGCTTGAATTATTTTTGTATCTCTCTTCTCCCTTTTCCAAAAGAACGAAGGACTAACCGCCTGAATTCTTTTGTGTCTCCCTTCTCCCTTGTCAAAGAATTCAAAATGACACAGTCTGAGAATTTTTTTGATTCTTCCCTTTCCCATAAACAAATGATTTCAAAGGACTAACCGCCTGAGAATTCTTTTGTTTCCCCCTTCACAAAGTTTCAAAGGACTAACCGCCTGAGAACTTTGTCTTAACACATTGGAGGGTACATCCTTTGTGGTACAAGTAGAGGGTACATCTACTTGGGTTGTTGTGACTGAGAACAAGAGAGGGTACATCTCTTGTGGATCAATTCTAGTGGAGGGTACATCCACTAGGTTGTTCAAAGAGAACAAGGGAGGATACATCCCTTGTGGATCTTTGCTTGTAAAGGATTTTACAAGGTTGAAAAGAAATCTCAAGGACCGCAGGTCGCTTGGGGACTGGATGTAGGCACGGATTGTTGCCGAACCAGTATAAAACTCTTGTGTTTGTCTTCTTCTTCCCTACACTATTTATTTTCCGTTGTGCACTTTAATTACCGCTTTTACTTTTGGTTAAGTTTATATTCCTATTCTTTACTTTCTTAACAACATAGTAAAAGCCTAAGAAGGGTAAATTTTAATTAGTAAAGATTCATCAATAATTAATTCAACCCCCTTTCTTAATTATTCCGAGGTCACTTGATCCAACAAGTGGTATCAGAGCAGGTATCTTGTTGAAAGTTTAACCACTTCAAGATTCATGGCCTCTTCAAATCCTTTGTTTCCTGAAGGAAATTCCATTCATAGACCACTCATTTTCAATGGTGAAGGTTACCATTATTGGAAAACCCGTATGCAGATTTTCATTGAAGCCATAGATTTAAACATTTGGGAAGCAATAGAAATAGGACCATACATACCCACTGTAGTAGATGTAAGCACAAGCACCACAACACAAAAACCTAGAGATAAGTGGACAGAAAAAGATAGAAGAAGAATCCAGTATGATCTTAAAGCCAAAAATATTATTACTTCAGCCCTAGGAATAAATGAGTATTTTAGAGTGTCAAATTGCACAAATGCCAAGGAGATGTGGGATACTCTCCAACTTACACATGAAGGAACCACTGATGTAAAAAGATCTAGAGTCAATACCCTTACACATGAGTATGAATTGTTTAGGATGAACCCTAATGAAAACATCAATAGCATGCAGAAAAGATTTACACATATAGTTAACCATCTTGCCTCTTTAGGAAAAATATTCCCTAATGAAGATTTAATTAATAAAGTTTTCAGATGCTTAAGTAGGGAATGGCAGCCCAAGGTAACTGTTATTTCTTAAAGTAAAGATCTCTCTTCTATGTCTCTAGCTACTTTGTTTGGAAAATTGCAGGAACATAAAATGGAACTCCAACGTCTTAATCAAAATGAAGAAACCGAAAAAAAGAAGAGAAGTATAGCACTTAAAGCCTCATCATCAATACAAGAAGAAAATGAAGAAAAAGATTCAGATGATGAAGAAGACTTCTCACTCGTTGTGAAGAAGTTCCAGAAATTTGTCAAGAGAAGAAGAATAGAGAGGCGTCAGAACTTTAACAATGGAAGAAGATCACAAGAAGACTCTCAAGTTCTTAGATGTTACAAATGCAATCAACTTGGTCACATCAAAGCTAATTGTCATTCAAATGAAGAATGGCCTGAGAAAAGTGATAAGAAAAGGTATGATGAAAGAAGAACCAAGAAGGCCTACATTGCATGGGACGACAATGATTCATCCGATGGTTCTGAAAAGGAGATCAATCTTCTAACCAAGGATTATGAGAGTGACGAGAACTTCTCTCAAGAAGTTTAAACAAAAAGCAAAAGTATGACTTTCATCTTCAAAGATCTAGACACCTTTAATCATGAAAAAGGTAATATCAAAACCATTCTCTTTTGAAATTTTATTTTGGTTGATATTTCTCTTTCAATTAATTTGATTATGATGACTAACAAATTTTTATTTGTTTATCTTTATTGATTGAGATTGTGAGTATGTGGTTAAATATTCTTGATTGTGTTATTTTTTCTTTCTCAAAGCATGAAGTCTACTTTTGAGTATTTTGATAGTGTCTATGATTATTATTCTTCAATACTTGTGTTGATTTTTTTTTTTATATAATTTCATGTATACATGATTTTTTTTAATTATGCATGATTTTGAATATGTATTACTTGATTAAGATTCATTCATAAAGTATTTTTAAATATATATATTTTTCTTTAAGAAAGTATTTTGATACTCATTCAAATTTTTCCTTAAAAATCAATAAGCTTTTATTTTTTTTGGTGAAAATGCTCTTTGGTAATCGATTACCATATTAGTGTAATCGATTACAGGCAGTTATTTTTGGCTAATATGCTCTCTGGTAATCGATTACCATATTAGTGTAATCGATTACCACGCGTCCCTACACCTATATATACAAATTTCAAAATCAGAAATCTGCAACCTCTCTTATTTTCGAAAACCCTCGTTCCTAATTCTCTCTTCTCCCATATCTCTTATTTTCGAAAACCCTGCACCTATAGTTGATGATTATTTAAGATTCACATGGACATTATTTCTCACTCACAAAAGAGATATTTTTCATGCTTTTAAGAAACTTGCTAAAATCATTCAAAACAAGAAAAATCTCTATATTGCATCTATTAGGAGTGATCATGGAAGAGAATTTGAAAATAAGGATTTTGAATCATTTTGTGATGAAAATGGCATTGAACACAATTTTTTTGCACCTAGAACCCCTCAACAAAATGGAGTAGTTGAGAGGAAAAATAGATCTTTAGAAGAAATAGCCAGAACTTTGCTTAATGATACAAATCTTCCTAAATATTTTTGGGCTGAAGCTATTAATCCTGCATGCTACATAATGAATAGAGCTTTAATTAGACCAATCTTAAAGAAAACTCCATATGAATTGTACAAAGGAAGAAAACCAAACATTTCTCATCTTCATGTTTTTGGATGTAAATGTTTTGTGCTAAAAAATGGGAAAGACAACTTAGGTAAGTTTGATGCAAAATCTGATGAAGGTATATTCCTTGGCTATTCCTTGAATAGTAAAGCTTTTAGAATTTATAACAAAAGAATTATGATTATTGAAGAATCTATCCATGTTTCTTTTGATGAGACTAACCCTATAAGGCCAAGAAAAGAAACACTTGATGATATTACAGATTCATTAGAAGACATGCACATTGATGCGAAAGGAAATGGAAATGAAGAAGACTTTCAAATTGATGAAAACAAAACAAATATAGATCTTTCAATGGAGTGGAGAACTTCAAAATATATATAAGTAGTTTGGACAATATAAAATTCATTGTGTACCATTGGATTGACAATATCAACAAATTATTTGGACATTGGTACTAGAGTTGCCAAAATGGACCAAGCCAGACTGAACTCAAGAAATATAGGCCCAAATTCAATCAAGCTTATTAAGTCTAATATTTTTATTTTTCTCTTTTTGAATTTGTATAAATTTGGACAAAAAAGTAAAATTGGTCAATATGGGTCGGTCCAATGGGCCATCAGGTCTGATTGGACTTAAAAAAATGAAGCTCATATAGAATATGGGTTGGCCTAACCGAACCTAATTTCACGCTTGGCATAATGGACCAGGCCAAGCCACGCAGGACCGAGCCGTTCATTTTGTTAGTTCTACTTGATACATAATGTCATGAATACTGAAATAGATTTGTTCGCCTAATGAATTACATGAAATAACAAAATTACCACAAGAAAGGGATTGAATTGGGGTTTTACAAACTTTGAAATCATTTTTGAAATAAATAGGTTTCTAGTGTAAGCTCATAATGAAATAGTTCAAAATGAAGAATTGTTCTGAGCTCAGAACAAAAGTTCAAGTAGTTATGGAAAAAGTGTTTTTTTCATAGTTCAGATCTCTTGTTTCACAAAAAGGGTTTGCTTAAAATAAAACTTTGATAAAAAAAAAAAAAGTTTAGTTTTATGTGTATTTATGAAATGTTTTTCTGTCTTAAAGATTAACAAAAACAATTAACAGATCAGTCACCAAAATCAATGCAAAGAAAGGGAAGAAGGGTAGTGCATAATGATTTTAATATTGGTTCACCCCAACCTTGGGGTATGTGATTTCACTAACACAACCAATCATTGTTGGACCAACAACCTGCTAATACTCCCATTGGACTTCCAACCTAGCTTCAACTAAACCAACAACAACACTAAATTTCCACCTTGCCAGCCATTACTAGACTTACAACAATAAATGGATTTTTGTGTTTTTGAACTACATAGACATAGATCTTCACCTCACAGAGGGTTTCCACTTAGGAAAATAAATTATGTCATTTCTATCTCAAATCTATTATAGATTATAAGTTGATTATAGAAGTGGGTCACTCTCAACAAAGAGGGTTAAAGCAGAAAACTTAGATTTCTCACACAGAGATTTTGCTCTAGTTTCTCTCACTAAAATGCTTCAACTTGACTTCAAGATGCTCTTCTATAAACTTATAAATCTCAAAAGAAGGTTGTTGAAGTGAAGCCTACTCAACTGATAAGCTTTTGAAGCAAGTAGACAAACTTAACAGTTGTCATGAATTGACAACTTGTAAAGCCATTTTGAGGTAGTCATTTTAAAGTTTCCATCCTGAGGAACCTTTCTGATGAGCATTTTGATGTAAAATCAGAATAGCCAATCAGATGTTAGCGAAGAAAGCATACATGTTTGAGGTAGATCTTTTTTATGAAGATCAACTTATATGCCTTTTTGAAGTAGTGTTAGTTGGTTAATACGACTAACTTTTGTGTAAAAAAAGTTGTGTAAATTGTATTCGACTCGTTCCATTTATAGTTCTTTTTGTAGTATTGTGAGTACATTTTTTTTAAATATAGGTAATAAGTACTGAGTATCCCACTTTTGTGTATTTAATAACCTTTCAATTTCAATTTCAGGTAAAATAAGCAAGTTTGTGCAAGTTCTGATTTTGAGCCGCTCGCTAAGCCAATTCTCTGGCTTAGCGAGCCATCCGCTAAGCACAACAGTTCATGGCTAAACGCGTAGAAGATCCTGGAAGCAGATGAGTTGTCATGATGCGCTCAGCGAGAATCAACTCGCTAAGCGCACTGTTTGCACCTCCAGGTTGAGTGAAGAAGAGGCGCGCTAAGCCAAATGTCACTTAATTTGGCTATGCAAGCTAGAATGTGGTTGAGCAAACGACCAAAAATCAACAACACTATTTAAAGCCTGAAATCAGAAATGGAAACCAGTTCTCAATTTTTGGCGTTTTCTCTGTTCTTGGAAGCATTCATCTGAGTGGCTTAGTGGCGGAGAGAACTTCTGGTGTGAAGATCCTGAGGGACAACAAAGATTAAAGAGGAAGTTATCATGTAGAGTATTAGATGAGAGTTTGAGTGATTGTGAGGTTTCTAGAGGTGAAGGAGACATCCTCACCACATGTACTTCCTAATATTTCATTTTTTCTTTTTCATGTTTGTAAGAGAAGCTTCCCAGTTATGGAGAGCTAAATCCTCAGTTGGTTCTTCCTACGGGGTACTTGATGTAAATACTCTTATATCTATCTAATGATGTTGCATGTGTTCTCTGTGCTATCAGTACTTCATTTTTAGTATGCTTTTGCCTTGATCACGTAGATGAATGCTCGGTTAGGGTCATTCAACATTGGGAAATGGTTTGATCCTTAGAACTTGATAAGATGAGGCTAGTTTATCATATTTTCACGAGGGATCGGGGCACGGTAACCTAGTTGTTGGTATGTATGTCTTAATGCAGTTATGGTCAAGTTTAGTCCAACAAGAGGGATCTGAGGATGACACTTGGCTAGGATTAGGTTAAACATGCACGAGACATCAAGGTTTAGCAGTCCAGGAGAAAACATAGAACACATGAATGTTGTTAGGTAAAGAAAATCTTTAGTAGCATCAGTCGCCCAGTAGGAAGACCAACATGTTGACCTTTTATTTACCTTTGTTTAGTTAGTTTACACACGTGTCCATACTACATATAAACCTTTTATAACAAGACGCTTATTTATTGAACCACAACTTTACCAAGTAAAACAAGTTCCCCAAGAGTTTGATACTCGGTTCTTACCGTTTTATACTACTTGCACGATCCGGTGAATTTGCCGGCCGTCGAACAAGTAGCACAACTTCATCAACCTTAACACATCTTCAAACCTCAAAGCATTTTGAAATAGATTGCTTCATAGACATTTAAGTAAAGGTACAATAGTTGGCGAGTTAGTTTTTTTATCTAGGGCTAGACTGTAAAATATCTACAGTCTTTCATTTTGATACTTCTTATTAGTACTTCTCATGGGCAGATTCAACTTTCAACAAGTTTGCATTATTTACTTTCTAATATGCCCTCAGTGTGTGTGGTAGAATGTGGAAAGTGAGATGTTGTCAACTTCAGTCTTTTGATTTGCCCTCTGTATTTGTGGCAACATATGAAAGACATGATGTTGTCCTTCAAATGCATTCTAAACCAGTTTGAACTCCATTCTGAAGTTCAGTTCTTCAGAGTCAAGTTCATCATTATTTTGATGTAGACTCTGATACAACTTCATTTTGATTTTCGATGCTCTTTATGTAGCCTTTCATAAGTCTTCTATGTAAGGCCTTGTTGTTTAGTATTTTTCCTAAACCAAGTACTCACACAGAAGCATTCTTCATCATGCGGATAGGATTCGTGGAATCTTCACAGTTCTCACCTCTTTGACAACTATTTCGAGACAACCTTTATAAGCACTTCATAATGAATGAACATATCTACTTCTTAAAACAATTAACACTAAAACATTTACGCAGAATGTTAGTTATCACTTAAACCTATCATGCTTTCAATTTGCATTGCTAATGGTTTATTATAATTAAAACCAAGGATGTGGATTTAACATGTTGTCGTCATTCCTAAAGTTATTCCTTTAGTCGTCTTCTTGCTACACGTTTTCTTCTGTGTTAGTTCCATATCTTTTGTAGTCTTATTGGAGTGCAAATGTGTAAGCCAATATGACTCAACCTTTGATTCAAATTATTTTATCAATTCATCCACTCTGGTCCCACTTAGCATGCCAATTTTGTAGTTGTGTAAAATCAAATTGATGGTACCATCTAAAAGCTTCAACAGGATTCCAAAATAATGATCAAGTGATTTGCATCAAAGAGGGAAATATGCTCTCCAACAATGGGTTCTCAAGCTACTCCAAAGAGCATTTGGTATAAGCAAAGTAAAAAAAAAAAAAAAAGCTAAATTGAAAGAGATAAAGGGATTTTGATGAATATGATGAAAATAGAATAATGTTGTAAACTACAAAATAATAACTGAAAATAAGGTAAATTGATTTGAATTTGAGTTTAAGGTCTTTGCAATTGTTCCAATTCGAATATTTATAGACAAAAGCTCATATGTGTCGATTGGAAGCCACCACTGAAACAATTACACTCCACTGCCTATGCTTGTCCCTTAATTCTTGGGATTTTCTTCCAATCATCTTATTCAATCACATGATGAAGTCAACCTTGTTTCCCTTATGACTCAACAACTGATAATTCCTATCGAGCTCTTTAAGTGGGTTGGGCTTTGTGTTGGCTAAGACACATTGCCTTATCCCCATCGATTTCTAAGGAGGCATTTGTTTTAAGTTATCAAGAAAGATTCCTAGGAATCTAGACTTGGGAATATCACATTCCCATGTTTGTCCCAAGTTTTGTGAAAATATTCCTATGAATATGAAATACACATGTTTCTGTTTCTTCTTATTCCCATGTAAAGAGATGGGTATCTTTGATTCTCATGAGAGTGGTAGTTATTTTCTACAATAACTACATATCCTCACTTCTTTCTTCACATTTCTTATTTCATTTTTATTTTTTTAAAACTTTAACTAAATCATTTTATTTTATTTTCCAAAATTCCTAATGAGAACCAAACATGTTCATGGGAATGCTATTACTAGGCATAACATTCCCATAAATACAATTCCTAGGAATACAATTTTATAACATGAAATAAACGCACCGAAATGATAAGATATTGGCAACCTACTAATGGGCTAGACTGCTCAACATCTTGTTGACTCCTTCCATTGACCAACTATCTGTTGAGTTACTGAATTTCTAACAATATTCTACTCTTATTTGGTTAGTTATCATATGTTCAGTTAAACATTGTATATAATTACAACTTATTTTGCTCTTATATTATCATGTACTTGTCATGCTCTGTTATCCTGTCATATCCTATCCTATTAAATATTGTTCACCAAATGTGTCCTTAAGACAATAATATAAAAGTCAACCAACTTAAATAAATGAGAGTTTCTGATTGGATCACAATGTAAAAATCATTTATGCAATTAGTGCATATATTATTTATTTAATCTTAGTTTTGCAAAAAGCTAAAATACTCTTCTTCACACCCATCCTTGCATTTAGGGATTACAATGACTCAAACCAACTCAAAATTAGTTTAAGACTTGAATGAATAATTGATCTATATGATTAATTATATATAATATCAATTATATATATATATATATATATATATATATATTAACATTTTATATTAACAAATTCATGTAATTAACTTCTAATTAATTCCATTTTTATGAAATAAATTAATGTAACATAATAATTTTAAATCGAATCGAGTTAATGATCTAAACCAAATTGGTTTATGAGCTTGAATTGAATTGACTTTCAGCTTGAAAAAAAATAAATTCAAATTGAGCTTCAAACGTAACCGATTCTTATCCAGTCAAATTGAGATAAACAAGTTCAACATGATATGACTCATTTCTCAGTGGTGCAAACTGCAACGGGAGTATAAAGTCAATTGTACCAAAATATAATTGGCATATAGTAAAAAAGATAAAAGTTAGGAACAAATTATTTTCAATACATTTTCTTTTATTGGTTGACATTCATTGGAAATGACAAAATTTGTTGGGTCCCACATCATATATAATGATTTTCTCTCTCTTGAATTTGTAATTTTCATAGCCCTCCTTTGGTAATAAATTAACTATCATTTTCCTTAATTAATTATTAAACCAAATTATTCTTCAAATAACAGATAAGACTGACGCTGTAAAAGAAAAGTACCTGAAAAAAAACTCATCTACAGATATACATTTTTGTACCCAGAATGGTTTATATAGAAAATCATTTGCACATACCATATAAGGCATTCAACTGAGATTCACTTAATCTTGAAACCATTTTAATGCGGTCAAAATACAGGCCAGAAAGTCCACAGAGGCGCGCTTGGCTCACCATATCAGACTCTAGTTCGCCAAACCAAACTTTTTCCTATAAATTAAGCCTAACATCTCCTCTATGTTGCACCTCAATATTCATATTTCATATCATATAAGATAGCAAAGCCTATAACCCATGGAGTCAAACAACATGCCAGACTTGAATGGTGTCGCTAAGAAGACTAAAGGTCGACAAAAGATCGAAATGAAGAAGATGAGAAACGAGAGTAACCTTCGGGTGACATTCTCGAAGCGTCGCACTGGGGTTTTCAAGAAAGCTAGTGAGCTTGCAACCCTCTGTGGCGTGGATGTCGCTGTGATTATGTTCTCACCCGGTAATCGAGTATTTTCGTTTGGCAGTCCCGGTGTTGATTATGTTGTCCAGCGCTATAAGACACAGGGCCCACCTCCCCTCCTTACATTGGACCTCAACGAGGTGCACTCCACTGTGGACGAAGTTGAGCTCCACACACACCTCCACTGCTTGTCCAACCAAATTGCTATTGAGAAGAAGCGCACAAAGGATTTAAATCATTTAGTGAAGGCTGCAGAGGATCAGTTCTGGTGGGCTAGGCCTATTGAAAGCATGACCGATTCCCAACTTGACAAGTATAAGAAGATGTTAGAGGAGTTTAAGAGACAACTCAAAGAAAAACGTGGAAACCTCAACTGATGATGCCCTATTTAAAGTTTTAGTCAATGTTTTTTAATTTAATATGTTTTAGAATGAGCACTAGCTTAATCAAATTAATGTTTGGGGTGTGGTTAGGACTGATTATCTAGGACTTATGTTTTCGTTATGTTGAATAGTCTTCATCATGTGTGGGTAAACTATGTTTCCTTTATGTTGTTTCTTTGCTTTGTTAGTGGAGTTTGTAATTGTGATGTAGTTTCTACATGATGTAGTGTTTGAATGAAAGGGCATCTTAAATACATAAAAATCCAATTCTATTAGAAATTCCAACCTTTTGAAATTTGGTTGGCGATTTTCATTTTCTCATCTTCAACTAAGGTAGGTCGAGTTTGGAGGTAGGCTTAAAACAAAACGGCACAAATAATTAAATCTCCATTCCATTTCGTAGGGGGTCAAAGAATAATTTAATGTATTTTAAATAGATAAGTAAAATATTTAATGTATTTTAAGTGATTAAAATATATTTTTAATTATACTTTTAGTCTCCTAAATTTTAATTATGTCGATTGGCTCCCCTATGTATCACAAATGTGTGATTTTAGTCCCTTAGATTTCAATTGTGACAATTGAGTGCCTTAGGTGTCTCAATTGTGCGATTTTTGTACCTTAAAATTTATAATTGCACTATTAGAACTATCATTTTTTAGGGAAAAATCACATTATTGTGATACCTTGGTGACTAAAATCCCACAATTACAATACTTAAATGAAATTTATATAATTGTGTACATGAGGACCCAATTGACGCAATTGATATATAGGGGACTAAAGTCACACATTTGTGATAGCTAAGGGATCCAACTAGCTCAATTGAAACTTTAGGTATTTCAATTCTCAATTGTGATACCTTAAGGACCAAAAGTATCATTAAGCCAAAATGGAATTCATAAAATTCATGCAATCAATATTTTAAAATTTTTTATATTTTGTGTTTAGTCCCGACCATTTCGTTTCCTCTGTTAAGTGTTCATATGTCCGTTAATTTTTTAAACAACAATTTGTGGTGGGTTTTAAAATCACCAATATTCATTTAGAATTTCAAATTAAAATTTCTAGCAGCTTAAAAACCGTCAAATCAATTAAAGAAAAAAAAGAAAGAAAGAAAACATATTTGGAACATAAAGACAATTCACAATCCACAACCTCATGCCAATTCTTGACAATAATTCATATGCACTAACCTTGAAAAAAATTTTTGGAAGAAAAGACAATTAACAATCCATAATCTCATGCAACTCTTCTCAATAATACATATTCATTTTCCAAGAAAATAGATCTAGTACATAAATCCCCAACTCTCATGCAACTCTTCACAATCCAAAATCCAAAATAAGAACAAAAAATTATTGGAACACAAGGATGATTCATTAAGGCCACAACTTTAACTTTCCCTTCAATGACAAGCACCTCATCAATTAAAGCAAAAAAAAAAAGTCCAAACACTTGAATTAAAGATGTCACAACCTTGACCATTTTTTCATAACTACCCCAATGTTACCCAAAACACAAAGGTAATTGAAGATGACCCTTTTATTATCCTTCCACGATGTTGTGTGTGGGTGAGGTGATAATTGTTTCTCACACTTTATTTTTGTGAACAATTAGCCTAAATTTTTTTAGGATTTTTGTTAATATATTGTTGCTATTGTGAATAAACTATTATAAAAATAATTTAAGAAAATAAAAAGAGAGTTTTTTTATTGTTTTGTTTTAAATTTTGATGTTACAAAGGTATTTTTTAGTTTAAAGGATTGATAAGTTGCAGACTTAAGTTGACCATAGCTAGATGACCCTTCACCACAGCGAAAGAGGACCTGTTATCAAGTGAATGAATGTGAAGACTTGCCACAACTAATATGAATGTTGAAGACTAAGATATTAAGCAAGCACTCGCCACAACGAGTGCAACTCTCACCATAGCGAAAGTTGGTCATAGAGCAAGAAGATTCAAGTGAAGTATCATTTGCAAAAGATGAAGCCTCGTTGTAGCAAGAAGTGTCCTCGCTACAATGAGAGTCTAATGTGACAGAAAAAATATATAGATTTGGCTCTAACTAAAAGAACTTGTAACATCATAATTGACACCTTTTGTCATTTTTTCGATTCAGACTTATAGATTTGCATTTTTTCCTCTCTCTCTTTCTATTGTAACTTTTGATTTTAATGTTATTTTAGATCAAATCAAGATCCATTGGAGCTAAACATTGAAGTTGTTAATTGAATGAAGTAGTAACCAACTATGTGATTCTTCATTTTCTGATTTATTTTCTTTGTTATACATGTGATCATATTCCAAATCTTTGCTTAAATGCATGCTTAGGCTTGATCAAACTAGCTTTTAGGAATTGAATTGTGTTGAAAAAAATTGATTATAGATTTGAATTGGAATTGTGTGAGAGCTTAATTTTAGGAATGAAATCAATTTTTGCATTGAAGAGATTCATTGTTCATGTTCTGAGTTCTTGGTTAAGTTACCTAAGGAATTAGGAATTTAGCTTAGGAATAAAAGATTAATCACCTAAGGAATTAGGATTAATCAATTGAGCTGAGTCTTGGTTGCATTGTGTTGGATCGAGTGGCCTCAGAATAATTAAGAAGGGGGGGTTGAATTAATTATTCCTAAAACTTTACCAATTAAAAATTACTCTTTTAAGGCTTTTACTTTTGTTGTTAAGAGAATATGGAGTAGAAGAGAAACTTAACAGAAAGTAAAAGCGAAAATTAAATGTACAGCGGAAAGTAAAAGAGTAGGGAAGAAGGAAACAAACACACAAGAGTTTTTATACTGGTTCGGCAACAACCCGTGCCTACCTCCAGTCCCCAAGCGACCTGCGGTCCTTGAGATTTCTTTCAACCTTGTAAAAATCCTTTTACAAGCAAATATCCACAAGGGATGTACCCTCCCTTGTTCTCTTTGAACCTAGTGGATGTACCCTCCACTAGAACTGATCCACAAGAGATGTACCCTCTCTTGTTCTCAGTCAAACCCAAGTAGATGTACCCTCTACTTGTACCACAAAGGATGTACCCTCCAATGTGTTAAGACAAAGATCTCAGGCTGTTAAACCTTTGATACTTTGTGAATGGGGATACAAAAGAATTCTCAGGCGGTTAAACCTTTGAATGCTTTTGTATTAGGGAATGGGAAGAATCAAAAGAATTCTCAGACTGTGTCGTGTTGAATTCTTTGACAAGGGAGAAGGGAGACACAAAAGAATTCAGGCGATTAGTCCTTTGTTCATTTGGAAAAGGGAGAAGAGAGACACAAAAAGAATTCAGGCGGTTAGTCCTTGGCGAATTCTTTTTGGCATAGGGAGAAGAGAATGAAAAGGATGAATAGCACAAGTTTTCAAGGTTTAGAAAACCAGAAAACTTCAGAAAGCTTTTGGTACAAAGAAGAAGAAGATGTTCAAAGAGATTCAAGGCTTGTAAAGGATTGTAATGAAATGATTGGAAAAGTATTCAAGATTGTTGTTAGAAAGATTGATTGAAAATGAAAAACAAAGCCTTGCTTTTATAGACTCTTCATGTCTAGTCAAGAAGGCCATTCAGAAGAGTTATAACTTTTAGAAAAACTTAAAACCCATTTGAAAAAGTCAAAACCTTTTTGAAGAGTTACATCTTTAGATTTTTCAGAAACAAACACTGGTAATCGATTACCAAATAAGTGTAATCGATTACACAAAGCTTTTGAGTGAAACAATGTGACTCTTCATTTTTAAATTTGAATTTCAACGTTCAAGGACGCTGGTAATCGATTACCAAAACATTGTAATCGATTATAGCCTTTTGAAAATATTTGGAACGTTGTAAATTCAGTTTGAAAACTTTTTCAAACTCATTTTGCTACTGGCAATCGATTACAACAATATGGTAATCGATTACTAGAGAGTAAAAACTCTTTGGTAAAGGTTTTGTCAAAAACTCATGTGCTATTCAAAGTTTTGAAAAAACTTTTTAATACTTATCTTGATTGAGTCTTTTCTTCATTCTTGAATCTTGATCTTGATTCTTGAGATCTTGAGTCTTGATTCTTGATTCTAGGCTTTCTTCTTGAGTCTTGAATTCTCCTTGATTCTTGAACTCTTGACTTGCTCTTGATTTGCTTGAGATGTTCTTTGATTCACTTGAGTTGTTCTTTGATCTTTTGAGCTTTTTGTTCATCACCTTTGTCATCATCTTTTGTTGTCGTCATTGTTATCATCAAAACACCTTTGAATCATTGTTGATTCATCATGAAGCTTTGCTTCCACACATTGAACTAGGAAAATGATTAGAAATTGACTTCTATATGTTGAATGCTATGGAATTCAAGTCAGCAATGCCTTTTTTCTTTGATTTCCATTTTTGCTCCAAATTTTTTTTCAAAATCCACCAATTGTTCTTTTCTCGCTATAGCAAACTCGGGTCTTGCTACAAAAAAATTCTCTTTTGAAAACTGAAAAACATTGTCTCACTCACTAAAACAAATTGACAACACACTGTAGTGAATGTTTTAGATTACATTTTTTGCTCAATTCCTAAATATTACACCAAGTCTTTGAGATTACAATACATAATACTTATTGTTTCTTTACTACTAGATTAGGTACACTTTCCTAGATCATGAGCCAACATGAAGGTGAGTAAGGTGATGTGTCAAGCTCATCCGAGTGGGAAATGTGATTGGTTGAGAAGTGAACTTGAAGTTGGTGATATGAGTTAGGGGTCTCAAGAAACCCAAAAACATGTACTCAGAATAGAATACCACATATTTGGAGTCGAGTTTCTAAGGGGGGTTTTGAGCCAACAACGAAGGCTTCAAAGGGTGCTTTTGGAGTGTTGTTTGGAATCAGCATCGAGGAAAGGTTTGTAAACAGTCACGATTCAAAAGGAAGGAGAATCCTTTAGGTTTAGGGTTAAAAAGAATAAATTTTCTTGATTATTTACAAATTTTAAATTAATAATAATTAGTGGTTTATATCCTAGCTATTGATTTATTTAAATGACATCTAAAGTTTTAAAACAATTGGTCCATGGTGTGGTTGCATTTAAATGGTTTTAGAAAATTATGTTGTAGCCATGTCCAAGTCTATGGTTTTCATTGTTGGTCACATTTACCATGAAGGAAATACTTGTGCAAATAGGCCCAACTTTTGTTGGTGGGACTTCACGCCAACTTTTGTTTCTAGACTTTTTGTACTGGACAAATAAAAACTTCTTTGTTAAAGGTTTAGTTAGTCCTCTTTTTTTGCCTCGCCTGGGTTTGGTTATGCCCCCCATGGTCTTCTGTTTTTCTCCTTTGTTTATTATTGGATTATGGCGGGAGGTTGGCGGGTTATTGTAACAGTGCCAACATAGTTGGGATGATTGGAACCTCTTTGTCTCAAATGCCACAATCTTGATCATTTTTTTATAACCTCCCAAACGCTACCCTTGCATGGTGTAAGGGTGAGTCGTGTGGTGTGTAATGACCCGATTTTAACTTTAAATGAATTTAAGTTGTTTTTCGCATTTGAAATTGTTTGGTCTGAAGGATTCAAGTTGGCAACAACTTGTGACTAATTTCTTAAATCATTATTGTTAGATTATTAGTGCTTGATTTACTTGGTAATGGATTTATTTTGTGTTTATAATATTAATATTATTTTGTTTGGTTAAAATTGTGTGATTTGATTAACAATTGAAATTATTGTGCATGTTCAATTATTTAACTACTGTGACAATTAATTATTATAGTGTTGATAATTATGACGTTTGTAAATTCAATTTTATAATTAACCATATGTTTGAAATTATATAGAATTTAATTAACTGATATGTTGTGTGCTTCATGGGCCAAAGGAAGGTTACAAAAATAACTAGATTTGGGCCTACTTGCTAGAAAAAATATCTATCAGAAGGGGTGTATTTAACAGAAACAGTATGCAGCGACGAAACCTGGCCAGAAACTAAAAAAAGTGGAGTTAGAAAAGATCGGGTGGAAACAATATTCGTTTGGGCTTCTATTTGTTTTTCGGTCCAAGAAATTCTAAATAATATAGAGTAATTTTGACACATAAATTAAATTATATTATTAATTAAAATAAAAAATTCAATAATTATTATTAAAATATTTTTAAATATTAATCATAATTTGAAAATCTTAGAAGATTTTTATAATTTAAAGAAAATTGGCTACGTAAATAAAATATAATTTAGTTAAAGTTGAACTTTTTTTATAATTTTCATAATTTGTAAAAACAAATAAATGTTATTTCTTAGAAAATTATATGATTTTTTAATTAAATATTAATTTTTTCATTTCAGCAAGATTTATATATAAGTAGTTTGGACAATATAAAATTCATTGTGTACCATTGGATTAACAATATCAACAAATTATTTGGACATTGGTACTAGAGTTGCCAAAATGGACCAAGCCAGACTGAACTCAAATAGGCCCAAATTCAATCAGGCTTATTAAGTCTAATATTTTTATTTTTCTCTTTTTGAATTTGTATAAATTTGGACAAAAAAGTAAAATTGGTCAATATGGTTCGGTCCAATGGGCCATCAGGTCTGATTGGACTTAAAAAAATAAAGCTCATATAGAATATGGGTTGGCCTAACCCAACCTATTTTCACACTTGGCATAGTGGACCAGTCCAGGCCACGTAGGACCGAGCCATTCATTTTGTTAGTTCTACTTGATACATAATGTCATGAATACTCAAATAGATTTGTTTGCCTAATGAATTACGTGAAGTAAGAAAAATACCACAAGAAAGGGATTGAATTGGGGTTTTACAAACTTTTAAATCATTTTTGAAATAAATAGGTTTCTAGTGTAAGCTCAGAATGAAACAGTTCAAAATGAAGAACTATTCTGAGCTCAGAACAAAACTACAAGTAGTTTTGGAAAAAGTGTTTTTTTCATAGTTCAGATCTCTTGTTTCACAAAAAGGGTTTGTTTAAAATAAAACTTTGATAAAAAAAAATAAGTTTAGTTTTATGTGTATTTATGAAATGTTTTTCTGTCTTAAAGATTAATAAAAACAATTAACAGATCAATCACCAAAATCAATGCAAAGAGAGGGAAGAAGGGTAATGCATAATGATTTTAATATTGGTTCACCCCAACCTTGGGGTACGTGATTTCACTAACACAACCAATCATTGTTGGACCAACAACCTGCTAATACTCCCATTGGACTTCCAACCTAGCTTCAACTAAACCAGCAACAACACTAAATTTCCACCTTGCCAGCCATTACTAGACTTACAACAATAAATGGATTTTTGTGTTTTTGAACTACATAGACATAGATCTTCACCTCACAGAGGGTTTCCACTCAGGAAAATAAATTATGCCATTTCTATCTCAAATCTATTATAGATTATAAGTTGATTATAGAAGTGGGCCATTCTCAACAAAGAGGGTTAAAGCAGAAAACTTAGATTTCTCACACAGAGATTTTGCTCTAGTTTCTCTCACTAGAATGCTTCAACTTGACTTCAAGATGCTCTTCAATAAACTTATAAATGTCAAAAGAAGGTTGTTGAAGTGAAGCCTACTCAACTGATAAGCTTTTGAAGCAAGTAGACAAACTTAACAGTTGTCATGAATTGACAACTTGTAAAGCCATTTTGAGGTAGTCATTTTAAAGTTTCCATCCCGAGGAACCTTTCTGATGAGCATTTTGATGTAAAATCAGAATAGCCAATCTGATGTTAGAAAAGAAAGGATACATGTTTGAGGTAGATCTTTTTTATTGTAGAAGCAAATGCCTTTGGTGTTTTGATGATGATCATGATGATTTGATGCAAATGATGCAAATGGGATTTTCAAGTTTAAATTCAGGACAATGATTCAAGAATACAAGCCACAACATCAAGATGATCACTAGTATTTTAGGAAAGGAATTCCTAATTGATATAGCAAAAGGTTTGGCCAAGTAATTTAAGTTAAAAAGTGTTTTTCAAGAGATTTACTCTCTGGTAATCGATTATCAGAGGATGTAATCGATTACCAGTGGCCAAAACTGCTTTACAACAGCTACTAAATATTTGAATTCAAATTTTAGACTGTGTAATCGATTACACAATATTGGTAATCAATTACCAGCAGTTAATAAACGTTTTAATTCAAATATTAAAACCTGTAATCGATTACACAAATCTTGTAATCGATTACCAGAGGAGATTTTCAGAAAATAACTTCCAAGAGTCACATCTATTCAAATGGTTTATGAATGGCCATCAAAGGTCTATTTATATGTGACTTGGAAACACGAATTGAGATGAGAGTTTTCATTGCCCAAAAAGTTTTATCCTCTCAAAAGATTAAGAGAGTTTTTCTGAATTGAAATGTCTTATCCTCTCAAAGATTCCTTGGTCAAACACTTGCATATTCAACAAGGAATTGTGATTGATCTTCATTGTACAATCTATCTCTTTCAAGAGAGATTTCTTCTTCTCATCTTCTTACTTCTGAAAAGGGATTAAGAGACCGAGGGTCTCTTGTTGTAAAAGAATTATGAACACAAAGGAAGGATTGTCCTTATGTGTTCAGAACTTGTAAAAGGATTTTACAAGAGAGTGGAAAATCTCAAGTGGGTTGCTTGAGGACTGGACGTAGGCACAGGAAGTGGCCGAACCAGTATAAATCAAGTTTGCATTTCTCTCTTCCCTTAAGCTTCTTTTATTTATTGCTATTTATCTTTGGCTTGAAAGAAGTTTATTTTGAATTGTCTTTTGAGTAATTCATGTTAAGGGTGCATTGTTAATCTAAAAAGAGAGAGTGAAATTTTAATTGGGGAATAGTTCTTGTTATCTTAATTCAACCCCCCCTTCTTAAGATAACTGAGGCCATTTGTCTAACAAGTGGTATCAGAGCAGGATTCTTGTATAAAGTTTAAAAACTTCAAGAATAGATATGGCCTCATCAAACTTTCCATTCCTTGAGGGAAATTCTATTGATAGGCCTCTTATGTTCAATGGCGAGGGTTATCACTATTGGAAAACCCGAATGCAGATCCTTATTGAGGCCATAGATTTAAATATATGGGAAGCCATTGAAGTTGGTCCTTTTATTCCTACAAAGGTAGTGGGAAATGCAACTATCTTTAGTAGCATCAGTCGCCCAGTAGGAAGACCAACACGTTGACCATCTACCTTCGCACCCACCACTGCTCACCTTTTATTTACCTTTGTTTTGTTAGTTTACACATGTGTCCATACTACACATAAAACTTTGAATTCTTTGACAAGGGAGAAGGGAGACACAAAAGAATTCAGGCGGTTAGTCCTTCGTTCTTTTGGAAAAGGGAGAAGAGAGACACAAAAAGAATTCAGGCAGTTAGTCCTTGGCGAATTCTTTTTGGCAAAGGGAGAAGGAAATGAAAAAGATGAATAGCACACTTTTGTTTTCAAGGTTTAGAAAACCAGAAAACTTTTAGAAAACTTTTGGCAAAGGAAGAAGAAGAAGAAGATGTTCAAAGAGATTCAAAGATTGTAAAGGATTGTAATAATTGTTATGAATGAATTTAAAATGCAAGTCAAGGTCTTGCTTTTATAGATTCTTCATGTCTGGTCAAGAAAACCATTAGAAGAGTTATAACCTTTAGAAAAACTTGAAAACCATCGGAAGAGTTACATCTTTTGATTTTTATTCAAAACTTATCACTGGTAATCGATTACCAAATCATTGTAATCGATTACACAAAGCATTTCTGTGAAAGGATGTGACTCTTCATAATTGAATTTGAATTTAAACGTTCAAACATACTGGTAATCGATTACCAAATCATTGTAATCGATTACACCATTTTGAAATCAATTGGAACATTGTAAATTCAGTTCAAATCTTTTTGAAAACAATCTTCGCTACTGGTAATCGATTGCAATAAACTGGTAATCGATTACCAGAGAGTAAAAACTCTTTGGTAAAAGGTTTTATGAAAAATTCATGTGCTACTCAATATTTTGAAAAACTTTTTAGTACTTATCTTGATTGAGTCTTTTCTTGATTCTTGAATCTTCAACTTGATTATTCTTGATTCTTGAAACTTGAATCTTGAAACTTGATTCTTGAATCTTGAAATTAAATTTCTCTTGATTCTTGAAGTGTTCTTGACTCAATCTTGAATTCATTCTCTTGGGCTTTTTGTCATCATCTTTGTTATCATCAAAACTCCTTGAATCAATCTTGATTCAACATCATGAAGCTTGCTTCTACAAATACTGGGTCCAACTGAAAATAGAAGAAAATCACTCAGAGTGTACAAACCTCACACAGGCAAGTGTTTCACCCTAATTTTGAACCATAGATATGTCATGACTTGATTTTGCAAATCATTTCCTATCAAATAAAAAATTACATGCGTGATCATGGATCAATAGGAATTTTTTGGGAATAGTGTTTTTGGTGGGAAATTTGGCTCTGAGTGTTTGGGCATTTTCCTTTTCTGTTTTTGTTTAGTACGGGGCGAAAAAGTCGTCGGCGCACAAGATTTTGGTTGGTAATCAAAGAGAAAGGACTACTTCAAGTCGTGGTTTCCTTTGTTTTTTGCTTTCTTCCAATCTTTGATTGGGAATTTTCTTCTTTTTCTTTCTTCCAATCTTTCATCAGGAACTTCTTTTTCTTTTGTTTTCTTCCGATCTTTGATCGGGAACTTTTTTTTCTTTTTCCGAGGGCGAGGATGGATATTCTCACCCTGGGTCATGGTTTATGGTGAGTTGGGATTTTGGCTCAAGGCTTGTAGAACGACTGGACATGATATATGTCAAGGCATTGGTTTGGCCAACGGTTCAGGGATAAAGGAATGTCCCACATTATTTCCATGACACACATGCAACAATGATGATTTGGAAATTTTATGCAAAACTGGTCATGCATACACCCATGTGGACACTCAAGCATCAAGTTTTTATGGTCATGTGACACTAGGGCTCAGGATTCATTTTCCCTATTTAAGTCAACCCAGTGTTTCCAAAACATGCTCTTTTATCAATTCATGCATCCATTCGAGTCCATTTTGGGCTTTTGGCAAAATTTTCACAGCATTCACCTTTCAGGTGCATACACATTTGTTTTTCAAAAACCTTGTGTTCTGAATGGCAAGTTCATTTCCTTTCAAGAGCATGTTGGCTTTTTAGCTAACCAGTTTTATTGTTTTATTGTTTTTTTTTGTTTTATTGTTTTTTTATCATGAGGTATTTTGCTACCTAAACACATATATATTTTTGTGAGGTATTTTGCTACCTAAACATATACATACATATTCAAAGTAGTTTTGCTACATAAACATATACATTTTTTTGTGAGGTATCTTTGCTACCTAAACATATACATACATATTCAAGGTATTTTTGCTACCTAAACATATATATTCTTTTTTTTTTTGTGAGGTATTACTACCTTCCCAGTTTGTGCTTGTTTATTTAAATTCCCAGGATTATGAGCAACTAGGTGTGTCAAACTATGACTTAAGAAACAAAGGTGATCAAATAACAAGTAGAAAATTTAAAAGGTACTAGGCTACCTCCTAGTAGCGCTTCTTTAACGTCTTGAGCTGGACACTCTGCCTAGTGTCTATTCGTATCCGTCCCTAGGCCTTTGGGAGCAGAACGACATTATGAAGTAAAGACGTGACCATGCCCCCGCTTACCCTGGTCTCTTTGAATCTTCTACTAGGCGCGGCATCGGCCTTCGCTTGAAGCACGTGTTTCCCCGCTTTCACCTACAGGATGGAAATATGCATGGGCATGCACATGCATAAGCAGTTTAAAATGCAACGATGCTGAGCAAAGTCCGTTATGTTCATTTTAATTAAGCATCCGCGACACCCTCTAGGGACCTGAGTGAAGGGGCTTGACGCAACAATAGACACAACACAAGGATTGGGAAAAGAATCATTAATCTTTCATTTTTATTAAATTTGTGACCGGGGCATACAAAAGGACAAGAAGCCTCGGAAAAAACACAAAAACAAAATGGGCAGGGAATCTCTGAATTTCCCCAAGTGTCAAGCGTAGTATCGCTTGACAACTTCAGTGTTCACGGGGAAGGGTAACTCGATGTCATCCATGTTGGCAAGCACCAGTGCTCCTCCCGAGAATGCTTTCTTCACGACAAAAGGTCCTTTGTAATTTGGAGCCCATTTTCCCTTGCTATCCTTCGGGTCTTGGGATATCTTCTTCAGCACCAGGTCTCCCTTGTTAAACTTGCATGGGCGTACTTTCTTGTCGAAATCATTCTTTACCCGTCTTTGGTACAGACGCCCATGGCTCATAGCCGTCAGCTGTTTGCCCTCTATAAGGTTGAGTTGGTCGAAACACGCTTGGGCCCACTCCGACTCTTTCAAACTAGACTCTGCCAAGATCCTCAAAGATGGAACCTCCACCTCGAATGGTAGTACGGCTTCCATTCCGTACACCAACAAAAATGGTGTTGCCCCAGTTGAAGTGCATATCGAAGTCTGATAACCATGTAGCGCGAAGGGGATCATCTCGTGCTAATCTTTATAGGACACAATCATCTTTTGGATAATTTTCTGGATGTTTTTGTTTACCTCCTCTACTGCCCCGTTCATCTTGCGCCTGTAGGGCGTGGAGTTGTGGTGCTGGATTTTAAAGTCCTCGTACATTTCCCTCATCATCTTGTTGTTCAGATTGGTGGCGTTGTCTGTGATAATCTTTCTCGGCAATCCGTATCGGCAGATTATCTCCTTTCTAATAAACCTGATGACCACCTTCCTTGTGACACTGGCGTACGAGGCGGCTTCAACCCACTTGGTGAAATAGTCGATTGCTACCAAGATAAAACGATGCCCGTTTGAGGCTCTAGGCTTGATGGCCCCGATAACATCTATTCCCCACATGGAGAAGGGCCATGGGGCAGCCTTGACATTTAAGGGTATCGGTGGAGCGTTGACATTGTTTGCGAATGCCTGGCACTTATGGCATTTTCTCACATGGAGGCAACAGTCGTTCTCCATGGTGAGCCAATAGTACCCCGCCCTCAGGATCTTTCTAGCCATGGCATGCCCATTGGCATGTGTTCTAAAAGAGCCCTTGTGGACTTCCACTATCATCCGCTCAGCCTCCTTAGCATCTATGCATCGGAGTAACACCATATCATGGTTCCTCTTGTACATCATGCTCCTACTCAAGAAGAACCCAGTCGCTAACCTTCTTAATGTCCTCTTGTCATTATCAGAGGCCTCGGGTGGGTATTCCTTGTTCTCGACATATCGCTTGATGTCGAAAAACCAAGGTTTACCATCTTGCTCCTCTTCTATCAAACAACAATGTGTGGGCTTGCCGCGACACCAGAACTCGATGTATGGCAAGTCTCCATGCGGAGTCAGCTGGAACATGGATGCCAAAGTGGCAAGTGCATCGGCCATTTGGTTTTCCTCTCGGGGAACGCGGTGGAAGGAGACATCATTGAAGAAATCAGCTAGCTTCGTGATGTAAGCCTAGTAGGGTATCAACTTATAATCCCAAGTCTCCCACTCCCTTCTTAGTTGGTGAATTACCAGAGCTGAGTCCCCGTAGACCTTGAGCCGCTTGACACCGAAGTTGATGGCCGCTTGGACTCCGAGGGCACATGCCTCATACTCGGCCATATTATTGGTCTAGTTGAAACCTAGTCCGGCTATGAAGGGTATGCACTGATCGTCAGGAGAGACCAAGGCTGCTCCAACCCCGTGGCCTACGGCATTCGATGCTCTGTCGAACCATACGACCCACTTCTCCTTGTCCTCTTCTTCCAGCTTCCCCTCAAATAAGGCCATGATGTACTCATCTGGGAACTCGAGATGCATGGGCTAGTCATCGTTGAGGGGTTGCTGAGCCTTTTGGGTAACATAGACTATGTCAAAATCGAATAGCAACACCTGCCACCGAGCAATTCATCCTGTGAGGGCCGGCTTTCCAAAGATGTACTTGACCGGGTCCATCTTGGACACCAACCAGGTGGTATGGCTCAACATGTACTGTCTCAGACGATGGGACGCCCATACCAAGGCGCAACATGTTCTTTCCAAAAGGGAGTAATTCATTTCGCAGGCTGTGAATTTCTTACTTAGGTAATAGACAACGCATTCCCTCTTTCCAGAATCATCATGTTGCCCCAACATGCACCCCATTGACTTATCCAACACTATCATATAGAGGAAGAGAGGTCTTCCAGCCACCGGTGGCATCAGCACCGAGGGGTTCATGAGACATTGCTTGATCTCTCCAAACGCCTCTTGACAATCGTCATTCCAACGAATAGACCGATCCTTGCGCAAAAGCTTGAATAACGGCTCACAGGTAGCCGTGAGCTATGATATGAACCTGGAGATGTAGTTCAAGCGCCCCAAGAAACCTCAGACTTGCTTTTCAGTGTGCGGCTCTGGCATTTCAAGGATGGCCTTAACTTTTTCGGGGTCAACCTCTATCCCCTTTTGGCTCACAATGAAACCTAATAGTTTTCCCGATTTGACCCTGAAAGTGCACTTGGCCGGGTTCAACCTTTGCCAGTACTTCCGTAACCTCTTGAACAACTTCCGTAAGTTGACGAGATGTTCTTCTTCGTTTATGGACTTGGCAATCATATTGTCCACGTACACTTCGATTTCTTGATGCATCATATCGTGGAACAAAGCCACCATCGCCCACTGATACGTTGTCCCGACGTTCTTGAGCCCGAAGGACATCACCTTATAACAGAATGTTCCCCACAAGGTGACGAACATTGTCTTTTCCATGTCCTCTGGTGCCATCTTTATCTGGTTGTAGCCCAAGAAGCCATCCATAAAGGAAAACAAAGTGAAATTGGCGATGTTGTCCATGAGGACATCAATGTGTGGTAAAGGAAAGTTATCCTTGGGACTGGCTCGGTTTAGGTCCCGATAGTCTACACACATTCGCACCTTCCCGTGTTTCTTTGGGATAGGGACTATATTGGCCACCCACTTAGGGTATCGAACCATGGCTAAGAAGCCCGCATCAAATTGCTTCTTTACTTCCTCTTTAATCCTTAAGGACATTTTGGGCTTCATCCTCCTCAACTTTTGCTTCACCGGGAACATCTGGGATTCAAGGGGAGCCTGTGCTGTACAATGTCAGAGTCTAAGCCAGGCATATCTCGATATGACCAGGCGAAGACGTCTTGGTAGTCTCTTAGTAAAGTCACCAGCTTGTTATGGATAGAGGCAGTCATGCCCGTTCCCACCTTTACCTCCTTCCTTTCATCGCCAGCACCAAGATCTACGACCTCTGTTTCCTCTTGTTGCGGCTTCAACGCCCAGTCCTCTTGGGAGACCATCCTTTCCATCTTCGGGGATAACCCTGTGGCATCTTCTTCCTCCTCCATCGGATCTGCTTCTCACCCAAAATCGACGGCCGAGTCCTTGGTATCAGTACCTTCATAGAACTCGTCGTCGTATCTGTATCACAGCAGAAAGAAATAAATATGCAAATGAATGAAGAAGGGTGAAGGCGCAAGAATAGATGAGCAAAAGATCTTGTATTATTGAAATGAGTAACGCCTTATCAAAAGGAGAACCCTAAAGCCTAGGCCCAGCCATAGGGTTCTTAAAACTCATGGTTTACATTATGCTTGCCGAGGAAACCTCGGGCCGTTCCATGACTTGCCAGTTTCCCAGCTGCAAACCCGGGGGACATGGTTGCACCAGGTCGGGACACCTTTGAGGGGATTCATCGTGCACCATGGCCACTTCCTCTTCACACCTCAAGCCTACGCTGACGAAGCTCTCGTTGAGGAGACAGGGAGGGGCTCCTTCACATGTGCCCTTAGCTGTGAGCCAGTGCCCCGGTTTCTCTTTTCCCAGCCGCTCTTCCTTATGTTGGCCTGCGTAGGCTTATATCCCAAATCGAACTTCCAGAGTCGGGCCTGCCGTCATTGTTCTTCCCCAAGCCCATGTCGGGCTAGTAACCATGCCCTAACATGACATGGGCTACCATGACCGCTGCACTAGACATGCGAGGACACATTGGGAGGGACTCCACCGAGGTATTACTTACTATCTCGAAAGATTGGAAGGCCATTTCCAGAGCTTCTTCGGTGGCTTCGACATAGGGCATGGAGGACAGGAAGCTTATTAGAAGGTCCTCCTCTCCCGAGACGATGACCAAAAGGCCCTCCACCATAAATTTCAATTTCTGGTGAAGCGTCAAGGGTATTACTCCAAGTGAGTGGATCCAAGGTCGGCCCAATAAGCAACTGTAAGCAGGATTTATATTTATCACTTGAAAGGTAACCTTACAAGTGTGGGGTCCTACTTGGATCGAGAGGTCGATCTCCCCCCTCACCTCCCGACGGCTCCCGTTGAATGCCTGGACTATCATGGTGCTTGGCCTTAAGTGGGATGCATTGAAAGGCAACTTTTCCAACGTGCTTTTTGGCATCATATTCAAGCTCGAGCCATTGTCGATGAGGACCTTGGCCATAACATGGTCCATGCACTTGACGGAGATGTGTAGGGTCCTGTTGTGCCCTCGTCCTTCAGCAGGGATTTCCTCTTCTGTGAAGGTAAGATAGTTATTGGCAGTAATGTTGTTGACTATCCCCTCAAAACCCTCCACGGACATGTCTTGGGCCACGTGGGCCTCGTTTAGCACTTTGATCAATAATGCCTGATGAGGCTCCGAGCTTATGAGTAGCTCTAGGAGGGAGACCCTAGCTGGGCTTTTGTTAAGCTGCTCTATGATCTTGTATTTGCTTTGTTGGATTATTCGAAGGAATTCACTGGCCCCTTTTACCGACACCTCCTTTCTGCTAGACTCCACTTTCTTCTCAGCGAACCTCCCTGTCGGCACATCCTCCTTCGGAGCGGGAGTCGCGTTACTGGCTGGTCCTTCATTTTCCTTAGCCTTTCCCTTAGCATTAACGGGTTGTGCTGGTAAGTCAGGTGTCGCAAGGATGCGACTGCTACGGGTCACGCCACTTAGCTCGGTGATGTTGGTTACCTTCGTCAAGAGTGAGTTGATGTTGGCGGTGTCTTCTTTCTTCTCGCACAGGTTTAGGGGGGCATACTTCCACGGTACCGCCTTGCTGCTTTTGTAGGGAAAGGAGGCCGGCCCTCGGCTTGATGTCGTGGGCGTGTCTTGGTGCCGCTGGGGTGCAGAGACCCGGGTGAAATATATCACTAGGGGTTTCGATTTCTTAGGAGTTTCCATATCCGCGGATTGCATGCAGACATGCTGTTCATTCTCGCTCCAACTATTGACTTCAAGCTGACCAAGATCGATCATACGCTGCAACAACTCCTCTAGTGTCATGCATGTCTCCATGTCGTGTGGCAGACCCGGGTGCATCAAGCAGGGGTCTTCTTTGTTCCCGCTGGGGGGAACCACACCTGCCTCTTGCAGGTCTTCAAAGATAAACCTTCTTAAGGTTATCACGTCTCCCAAATGCTTGGGCTGTCGCGACCCACACTCCTCTACTACGTTGACGGCCGGTCCTCCGTGATTGGCAAGTGGGTTGGTCTTCACATTGGGCCCATCCTCTTGGAATGTCAGCCATCCTGCCTTGATCAAACTTTGAACCTTGGTTTTGAAGGCGAGGCATTGCTCAATCCAGTGCCTTGGGGTTCCCCCGTGGTATGCGCATGTGATGTCGGGATTGTACCACTTGGGAAAGGGGACTTGATAAGTTCTTTCCAGGGTTACTACCACCATATGGTTAGACAGTAGTGATGGCAAGAGGTCCCTACAGGACATGGGAATCGGGGCCAATTCTGGGGTTCTCCTCACCGAAGGGCTTCTTCCGGCATTGTAGCTCGTGTTGGGGGAAAAGTTGTTGTTAGGACGAGACTGGGCTGGAGCCGGCGCCAGAGAGGAGACCCTTGGTGGTGGTGCGGGTGTCCTTAGTTAGCCGGGTGCCAAGGGAGAAGAGCTTTCGGCGTGGGCCGCAAAGCTTGGGTGATGCTGGGCATACTGGTGGGTGCCGTGTGGGGCCGGTTGAGACTTAGGCTAAGTAGGTGTGGAGGTGACAGTGTGGGTGCCGCCTTCCTTCTTCCTTGCCTCAGTTGTTCCCACCCTCTGATTGTTGGTGCTGGCGTGAAGATGAGGTCTGTGAAGCTAGAGGGCATATAGCCTACCAACTTTTCATAGTAGAACATCGACAAAGTGTCTACTATCATGGTGATCATCTCCCTTTCCATCATAGGAGGTACCATCTGGGCCGCCAAATCCCTCCATCTCTGGGCATACTCTTTGATGGATTCGTGTTTTTCTTGCACATGTTTTGAAGCTAGGTCCTATCAGGAGCCATATCTGTGTTGTATTGGTACTGCCTAATAAAGGCAGTAATCAGGTCCTTCCATGATTGAATGCGAGATGCCTTCAAGTTGGTGTACCAAACCACCACAGCGCCGGAAAAACTGTCTTGGAAGAAGTGCATAAGCAACTTTTCATCCCTTGAATTCGTGCCCATCTTTCAATAGTACATCTTCATATGGTTCTTGGGACAAGTAGTCCCTTTGTACTTGTCAAAGTCCGGTACTTTGAACATGGGAGGGATAATAACGTCTGGCACTAGGCACAAGTCCATCATGTCCGCGAACGGAAAGTCACCAAATCCTTCGATGGCTCTTAACCTCTCTTCGAGGAGGTCGAGCTTTTCCCTCCCCTCCGCTGCCGGAGGCGGCCCTCCCATAGACAAGAGTATTGGGGTTGAAAGACCCCCACTATGTTGGGTTGAGGTAGCGTGTCCGGTGTCAGTCCTTCGGCGGTGAACGGGGGGTAAGAGTTATCCTCCCTGTGAAAATGCTCCCACAGACCTTCATAGGCAACCCCAATAGGCTAGGGAGGGGCATGATCTATGTTATCATACAATGTTGGTGGTGTGAAGTTGGGAGGCAAGCCATAAGGGAAGACATTTCGGATGTACCCCGGATGCGGGCTGTTGGCGCGTCCCATAGTGTCTCTTCCTCGTCCCCTCATGTCCGGGGCAGGGTGGTGTGTTGGGCTTGTTGCGGGCTGAAGGACTGGGTCCACTTTAGCGGCGATACTAGCTGCGACGGCTGCTGTCCATCAGCCTTTTCATTCCTAACATGGCTTCCATCATGGAAGCCATTTGATCTTTTAAGGCCGACATATTAGCCTTCATCTGTTCTTGCACCTCTTCCAAGTTTGCCATCGTTCTAGACTTGGAGTGGGTACGATAGGGGTGCTTTGGAGCGTGTTTAGTTATGATGTTTCCACCTAGAGAGGCAAAATGCGGTGAGTATGCAACAAGGCAGTTAAGTATGAATGCATGCTAGAAGTAAATTGTCGAGGCATTGGATTCACACTAGTCTTTTGAGCAAACTCATGGGTTCAACCTCATTTTATTTAAAGAGAAGAAAAATTTTCAACTAGTCAAGATCCGGGTGACAATACAACCGCCCTAACGGTTTCTAATTATATGGGCCATCAAGTCTATTATATGCTGGCAATAGCTGAGGAGCCCATGGATTTCCTTGGGGGTTGAGTACAAGTCTGCCATCGCCTTGGCCTTTGTTAGTAATCGGGGAAGATCTCGACTCCCGTTCAAAGTAAGGGCGAATCGATCCATCCACATCGTTGCTTCTGGGTGCAATGCGTCAATCATCCTTCCCCTTGCATTCTTTTCCATGTACACTTGGGCATACTCATCCGCCACCTTATGCTCATGGGATGTTGCCAAATCTAGTTCTTCTTTGTACTTGCCGATGATGGCTAACATGTTTGCTTCGATCTCGCTCAGCTGCTGAGACAAACTCTTTTTGGACCTTAGACAAGTCTTCAATTTGTCCTTTAGAATCATGCCTTCTACTCGTGACTGGTCTCTTTTTTCTCTCTAGAGTTTAAGCTCGTTGTTGCTGCCCCACAAAGCTCCTCAAAACTTATTTCGGCCGTGTTCTTCCTTCCGAAACCTCTTGGTTTCTTGCTCCAAGACTTTGGCAATGGCTGTATTGATGTCCCTCAGTTCGTCATTCTCCCTTCGGATTCTGACGGCTGTTGTTTTGAATCTTTCCTTGACTGCTTGGGCTTTCTCGAGTTTCGCTTTGAGGGCTTGCACCACTTTGCTTTCCTCTGAGGCTTCAGCCTCTTCCTCTTTAGTGCTCTCAGCTTCGGGAGCCAATCTAGACCTCGTGTGTAGGCTCTCAACCACCTATGATACTCGCCGATGGTTCCATTGCTACTCCCCCTAAGTTCTCTGTCCTTTCTCTGCACCACCTCTCATGCCTTGCGGACTCCCTGGAGCACCCTTGCATTGGGGTCACTAAAACCTCGTGTGACGAAAGATGTGAGGCTCTCCACCAACAACGCTCCCCTCATGGGGTAGCCAAGCTGTCTTATTGCGAGGATGGGATTACAGTTGATACAACCCCTTGTCCCTATCAAGGGAACATTTGGAAATCTTCTGCATGAAAATAGAATTCCTGATCTTCCCTCCTTCCAGCGAGGGAACCAATTGATCGACGCCCCTTCTATGCTTGCCAAGAGTTGGTCCCAATTTGCTTCTCTCTTTTCTGCGCACGAATGGTGACTTTGCAGTGGGCAGGTGTGTCTCGCATCTTGGCGGAAAAGGTGCAAAACCAACCACACATAGAGGGTTGACGTGCAACAGACAATTCTTGCATTACTCTTTTCACACCTCCGGTCAAATGTGTCGTATATGTTGGCCAAGATGGCGACGACTGGACTTTCCTTGTTGTGGTGAAAGGCGAGGAAAGCGTCAATTGCTGCTAGGTCCACCAAATCATCCACGTTTGGAAAGAGGACGACTTCGAAGATTAACAGCGCTAGGATATCAATGAAAGGAGGCCACTCGTTTTGACTTGCCAAGGCCCTTGCTCTTTCTTCTAGACATTTTCTTGGTATACCGGCCACTCCATTTCTATTTTGCTTTACTCGGTCTAATTCTTGTGCTGAAATTCTAACTACTCTGGCGATTCTAGACATGGAGGGGTAGAATCCAGAAAAGAGATAAGGCTTCCTCCCTTCCAGAGGGCATTCAAGAATTTCTTCGAACCCTTCTACTGTCGGCACTAGCTAGAAATCTTTGAAGGTGAAACATCTCAGGGGTTGGTCATAGTGCTGGGTGAGGGAAGCGATCGCCTTTGCAAAGGCTTCTATCATAGCCAAGTTCCAAATCTTACCATAGGCTTTGCGAAAGGCTTGCCACTGGAGCTGCCCCATCAACTCCCTTAATTCTTGTAAACTGGTGACCTCTAGACCCTTGATCTTGACTTGGTAAAACCTTTTCTTGAGCAGAGGCATTTGACTTAATCCCATGCTTTGCTAGAATGGAAAGTTCTTGTGTGAATCAATACTCTGGCATATGCCATGGGAGAAATAGATGAATGCATGAAGAAATGTTTATGCGATGCATGACACCAATGCATATTTCGGACACGGGAGGCTGGACGATTGTCTCTTTTTAACTACAACATTTGGGCAGCACAGTCCCCTATGTATGTACTTAAAAAGGTGATGTGGACCTTCCGGCTTCCCGTGACAACATGACGGGACCAAACATACAATGCAAGCGTAATGACACGACATGGCGAAAAAAGTGCAAGGTTTTGGTTGCGGTCGAGACACAAAATCAAGGTAATACTCTCAGTTGAAACATGCAGCAGAGACACACATGTCATTTCATGCATAATAGTGTTCTAAAGAAAACAACAGCACGTAGCGTGCTTGCTCCGTGCCCTTATTTTGGGTACCTAAATAGGAGGAACTAAAGGTTTTTTAGTAACAATTCTTGAGGTAGTCATATCTTTCTTGATGGTTTCTAGAGGTATCATTTCCTTTAACAAAAAATATTATGGCGGTAGGAACTACCAGCAACAATACATCATTAAAGAGAAAAACTCTAGATGAGGTTTCACTGTCATCAAGCAAGTCGAAGACATAGCATGACCACAGATTCACCTCCGCTTCCTAGGTTCCCATGGACCCGGGTATAGGGCCCTTTTTCAACTCATCATGCATGCAAAAAGGTGTTTGTGTTTGTGTGCATCAAATGAACAACTATTTACTTCATGCATATATTACAACATGCTTAAAACATTACAGAGTTATATAAGAACATAAAGGAAATAAAAACGATGGAAGGGAATTTACAACATTTGCACAAAAATAGGCCTAACTCTCGAAAACATGTCCCCTGCTGAGTCGCTGACTATCACAACCTACCATACGGCGGGAGGACGACACGGAGGCTCGCGGGTGCGTCTTCCAAGGAAGGAAGGCGCGCGGAGTCGCCACCAATGTTTATTTGAGGAAAACGTCAAAAAAACCGAAACGTGTGGTCTACGAACTTTAAGTGTGAAAGGTTCGGGAGTTGTTTTTACGCACGGGGAAGGTGTTAGCATTCCATGCATCCGTCACAAAGGACGATGACCTTTAATCAAATGTGCAATATCATGTCTTCAATTTGTTTTATTTTCCCTCTTTTATGTTTTTATGTTTTTTATGGGCCTTTTGTATTTTTTATCTTTTTATGGTCGACAAGGGTGTTTCCCTCGCTCCTACATATCCTCAATTGCGATGAGGAAATCAGACCTACGTAGTTCTTTCTGAACTAAACGTTGGTTAAGTTGTTTTTATCTTTTTTCGCAAGATAGATTTTAATTGAACAAAGGTCATTTAAGGCGTTGGACCATTAAACGATCTTTTGATTTTGAAAGGAGAGAAATGTTAAGGCATTGGGCCATTAACGATCTCTTGTTTTTGAAAGGAGAGAAACGTTAAGGCATTGGACCATTAACGATCTCTTGTTTTTTTAAAAAAGGGATGGTTGACAAAAGCGAGGCTTTTGCTCCTACGTATCCTCGATTAGTGGTGAGGAAATCAGACCTACGTAGTTCTTTGTGAAAAGTAGTAAAGTTATTTGTTGATTTTATGCTTTTGAATGGTCCATGTTAATCGATAAAAGCAAAGAGGACCGTTTAAGGAGTTGGACCTTAAAACAGTTTTAAGTGACTTTTGCGGACAAAGCTTGATTTGTGAGTTGATTTTAGCCTTAGATTCACTTTGGTTATTAGTCAATTCATTCAAGGAAACTTTCAAAGAAAAAACGTTCGATTGATTTTTTTGACTATTTTATTCAAAGATATTTTGATTATTTTATTATTATTTTTCCTTTTTTTAATTTAACCGAGGTTACAGCGTGAACGATCGGTTGGATTGTTTTCTAATAGTGATTAAACGAGATTACAACACAAATGATCGGTTGAAAAGCTCATTAAAAGCAAATGAAAAAAAAATCGGTTGAAGACCGAAGAACGAATGAAGAATGGTAGAAAATCTTCACGGATTTGCTCATGGAAACACGTTTTTTCACCCAAAATAGCTGAAATGCGTAACATAGGGGTCAGGGATCAATTTACACACTCGTTGTGCGCGTCCACTTTCGCTAAGCCCAGTAAAAAAAAATTGAATTTCAAAATTTTGGCATGAACTCAACGAAATGGCCCGTTAAGCGAGCGTTTCGAGAAACCAAATGTCTCTCGCAACTTGCTTAGCGGCCGCACTCGCTAAACGAGTTGGTCAAAAAACATATAAGTGAGTGTAACAGCAGTTACACTCACATTTACTCAGATTTTCTAGAACACATCTCCTGCATCCTCTATCTCCCAAATATTTGTGCATTGCATTTGTGCATTCTTCATGCATCTTCTGTTAATCTTCACGAAGCACTTCTGATCCAAGTAAGTTCCTCATTTCATTTATGTTGTTGCTTTTGATAATACCTTAGGATAGAAGACATTAGGTTAGCAATTTAATTTTTAGGATTATATTGTAAATAGAATAGATAAAAATTAGGACTTTGTGAAAGATTGTACTGTGTAGGTAATTTTGATGGTTTTGCATGTTTGATAGGTGCCTTTTAGAGGCCTAAAAAGAGAAGAAAACAAAGTTTGTTTTCTGCGTTTTTTCTGGAAAACGCGATGAACTCGCTAAGCGCGTCTGCTATGCTAAGCGAGTTCATCAAAAGTGTTTGAATGTATGTATTTCTAGACGAACTTGCTAAGCCAGCCATGATGCGCTAAGCGAGTTCATCTTTTTATGATGAATGTTCATCATCTGGTATAAACATGGCTAAGTAACAATTGTGCACGCTAAGCCACCAGAGCCTTGAAGAGACAAAACTTGAGGCTAAGCGAGTGTTGTCTCGCTAAGCCTAAGTCACTTAAAGCATTTGCTGATCAATTGTCGTGCTCTAAGCCAGGAATACTTGAGCTAAGTGCAATTCGTTATGACAATCATTGGGCTAAGCGCGTCCGATGCGCTAAGCCACTTAACTTCGAAAAATTTTGTGAAGTTTTGGGTGCGCTAAGCGCCTTTATTGTGGGCTAAGCGCTATTCAGTGCGGCCCTAATTCGGCTAAGCGTGACCCTATTGCGCTAAGCCACTGTGTGAAATAGCTTGCTCTTGGCTAAGCGAGTGGATACCTCGCTAAGCCAATTATGCAGAAACAAATTTTCTGTCATAATTGGCTAAGCGTGCCCCTCTTGAGTTAAGCTGTAGTGTTATATTTCTGAGGGCGTTCTAAGTGAGCAATAGCCCGCTAAGCGCACATAGTTAATTTCAGCTTTTATTTTCTGTTTTTGAACTTGAATAAATTTTGGTCTAATGTGAATTTTGGGTTCTTTTTACAGATGGTAGAGTTGGAGAGGCGTAACTTACACAAATGCCTCGCCAATCTCCAAGATAGAAGCATAGATGTAGCTGTGGTGAAGGAGTTTTATGCTAACTTATACAACCTGGAAGACCAGAGCCCTAAGCAAGTGAGGGTAAAAGGCCATTTAATCAAGATTGATGCTGACAGCCTGAATACCTTCTTAGAGACCCCAGTAGTTTTGGAGGAGGGTGAGACACTACCTACCTATTCCAGATTTACAAGGATGAGGATTGAGACACTACCTACCTACCTATCCTCAAGAGTTTGTTGTCTGTCTCTGCATCTCTGGTAGGGGTTTTGTTCTGAATGCAGATGGCCATCCTTGGAAGCTTCTGAGGAAAGATCTCACCACTCTTGCTCATACATGGAGTGTCCTCTCCTACAACAACCTAACTCCCACTTCCCACACCTCTAACCTTAATATGGACAGAGCCAGGTTGGTTTACGGCTTAGTCACAAGCATGGACATGAATATTGGAGCCCTAATCTCTGGTCAGATTTCTACCATTGCCTAGAGTAACTCCTCTAGGCTCAGATTCCCAACCTTGATCACTGCTTTATGTAGAGCTAGAGGAGTTACCTTTGACAGTCTGACCTATCAAAGCCGGAGCCCGACCATTAACTTGGCCTACATTAAGAAAAACTATTAGAATGTGGATGATCTATCAGTTAACTTCAGAGGGGCTAGGAAGGTAAGGGCTCGACCAGCAGATATTCCTTCTTCTTCTAAACCACAGCTCCTTCCACTTCTACCACTCCTACACCAGCTCCTCCCACTTCTGCCACCCCTACACCAGCTACCCAGGACTCTCAGCTCTTTGAAGCCATGCTTCAGAGTATTCATCAGGGGAAAATTTTATTACTGCAGAGCTTGCAGTTGGTAGCTCCTCCAGGGTCCCTTCTGTCAGTAGAGCAGTTCATTGAGAAGGTAACCTGGCTTGGAACCTTGCCTTCTGCTGTAAGAGAGGGTGAAGGCCCCAGTGCTCAGGTACCTCAATAGGTACAAGATGCGTTTTCTGAGGCTACCATCCCTGGAGCTTTTGATTTTTTAGGTGCAGGAGTAGAGATGAGGCTATTCTTCCTGAGCCAATTGTGCCAGTTATACATGAGACTGTTGAAGCAGGTGAGTTATAGTTGAAGCAGGAGGCTGCTACTCCTAAGAGGACACCTCAGACCTAAGAAGGTCCACTCTCACCAGGGATGGACCTATCTTTTGCTCAGCAGGTAGCAGATCCTCTTACACCAGTACATGAGAGACAAGCAGATCCTCCTACACCTATCATGGAGATGCCAGAAGACCTTACCACGCCAGTCCTGAGACTGTCATCCACTCCTCCAGCTACCCCAGTTTTACATCTAACAGATGAAGAGGGTATGCAGGACACACAGGGCACACAGGACCAGTCACAGGAATTCTAAATTCCTGATTTTTCCTTTTTGGGAATTATTATAATTATTATAGTTTTAGTACATTGTTTTTGGTGATTTTGGTTTATATTTATAATTATATATTTGTCTTTCTGTGGATAATTAGTATGCATGTTTTGAGGTATACTGAACAACTTAACTTGATTCTCCAAGTATGTAGTGCAAACACTTGATCTTTTTGTGGAATTATTGGTGTTGTGAATTGATTGTGGAATGAATGCATGATTGAAATGAAAAGTGTGTTTTATCATGAGTTGAGCAAGTGTGTATGTTAGATGATAAAGAACAAGAAAGTAGGCTCACAGTTAGAAATGTTAGTCACTTGACAGGTTGATTGTGAAAGAAAAGCTTGATCATAAACCGGTGAGAGTGTGAACTTAATTGTTGAGAGAACGACTAGCATTGAGTAATAATTTTTGCATCAATCTCTGAAATTTAGAATGAAATGTATGAATTGGAAATGATGAAGGCCATTGTTGTATATACAAGCCACTTGACCAAAAGCTTACCTGTTATCAATGATTATATCATCTTTGAGCTAAATTCTAATTGTATTGAACCGTGAGCCTTGAATTGTAATTCCTATTTACCTTACTTAGGTTTTAAGAGGGCACGTTGGTTTAGGACAATTTTACCCCAAATTTGGGGGAGTCTGTTAGATGGTTAATGTTTAAAGGTAAGAAACAAAACACACATATCAAATAAATAAAAATATATAAAAAAGAAGAAGAAAAGAGTTCAAATAAGTGTGTGTTGTTAGAACAACTCAAGTGAAAGGCTAATGAGCAAGCTAAGTATATTAAAAAGACTAATTAGTTAAGTCTAGAATTTGTGCTCTCTTAGAATTTAAGCCTTTGAATCCTAAAAAAACCAATATTTTTGTAGCCTAGCCTCATTACAAGCTAATAAAAGTCCTTCTGATTCAATTTGTGCATTTATGACTTTATGACATGTGATGAAGTTCAAAGATTGGACCTCTTGCTAGTCATTAATGATAAAAAGCTTAAACACTTGAGCTTGAGTGAAACAGAAGCCGTGAGATTTTGGTTAAGCATTTTTCCATGAAATCTATCTCTTGCCTAGTTTTATTTAGTTGTGTTGCTTGCTAAAATGCTCTTTTCTCTGAAAAACTGCATGCCTTGTGAAAAGCAATTGATAAAGGCATTTTTGTTTCATTTGTTATCATGCAACTAATATTTTGGGAGTTACACACCTTTATACATAATCACTGCATGTTTTGTCACTTGGGGACCAATGACTTGTTCTTTATTTGCTTGAGGACAAGCAAAACTGTAAATTTGGGGGAGTTTGTTGTTGGTCAAGTGGCCTCAGAATAATTAAGAAGGGGGGTTGAATTAATTATTCCTAAACCTTTACTAATTAAAAATTTACTCTTCTAAGGCTTTTACTATGTTGTTAAGTAAATAAAGAGTAGAAAAGAAACTTAACCAAAAGTAATAGCAGGAATTAAAATGCACAGCGGAAATTAAAAGAGTAGGGAAGAAGGAGACAAACACACAAGAGTTTTTATACTGGTTCGGCAACAACCCATGCCTACATCCAGTCCCCAAGCGACCTGCGGTCCTTGAGATTTCTTTTCCAACCTTGTAAAAATCCATTAACAAGGAAAGATCCACAAGGGATGTACCCTCCCTTGCTCTCTTTGAACAACCAAGTGGATGTACCCTCCATTAGAACTGGTCCACAAGAGATGTATCCTTTCTTGTTCTCAGTCAAACCCAAGTAGATGTACCCTCTACTTGTACCACAAAGGATGTACCCTCCAATGTGTTAAGACAAAGATCTCAGGCGGTTAAACCTTTGAAACTTTGTGAATGGGGATACAAAAGAATTCTCAGGCGGTTAGTCCTTTGAAATCTTTTGTATATGGGAAAGGGAAGAATCAAAAGAATTCTCAGACTATGTCGCTTAGAATTCTTTGACAAGGGAGAAGGGAGACACAAAATAATTCAGGCGGTTAGTCCTTCGTTCTTTTGGAAAAGGGAGAAGAGAGACACAAAAAGAATTCAGGCAGTTAGTCCTTGGCGAATTCTTTTTGGCAAAGGAAGAAGAGATGAAAAGAATGAATAACACAAGTTTTCAAGGTTTGGAAAACCAAAAATTTTTGGAAAGCTTTTGGCAAAAGGAAGAAGAAGAAGTTCAAAGAGACTCAGAAATCAATTGGCAAAAGTTTGTTGTCTAAAGAATGAATTGGAAAGATATATATGAAATGCAAAATAAAGCGTTGCTTTTATAGACTCTTCATGTCTGGTCAAGAGAACCATTAGAAGAGTTATGACCTTTAGAAAAACTTAAAACCAATTTGAAAAAGTCAAAAACTATTTGAAGAGTTACATCTTTTGATTTGGTAATCGATTACACAAAGCTTTTTTTTGTGAAAAGATGTGACTCTTCACATTTGAAATTAAATTTCAACGTTCAAACACACTGGTAATCGATTACTAAATCATTGTAAACGATTACAACATTTTGAAATCAATTGGAACATTGTAAATTCAGTTGAAAGCTTTTTGAAAACCATTTTGCTACTGGTAATCGATTACAATAATCTGGTAATCGATTACAATAATCTGGTAATCGATTACCAGAGAGTAAAAACTCTTTGGTAAAAGGTTTTGAGAAAAATTCATGTGCTACTCAGTTTTTGAAAAAACTTTTTAATACTTATCTTGATTAAGTCTTCTCTTGATTCTTGAATCTTGAGTCTTGAATCTTGATCTTAATTCTTGAAAGCTTGAATCTTGAAACTTGATTCTTGATTCTTGAAATCAAATTTCCTCTTGAACCTTGAAGTGTTCTTGATTCAATCTTGAACTCATTCTTTGATTCTTGAGATCATCATCTTTGTTATCAAGAAGTGTTCTTGACCTTTGAGCTTTTTGTCATCACCTTTGTTATCATCAAAACTTCTTTGAATCAATCTTGATTCATCATGAAGCTTGCTTCTACAATCTCCCCCTTTTTGATGATGACAACTTCTGAAATCAAGAAACACACACACACACACACACACTTTTTCTTGTCGATCACTCACATAAATTTCCATTCTCCCCCTTTGTTTTTGAATTTATGCTTCTCTTAAAATTAAGTTGATTACTCATGTGAGTTCTTGATTTAATCCCTATTTCTCTCCCCCTTTGGCATCAACAAAAAGCCAAAGTGTGTAATAAGTTTGAAGCATACAAATACAACTAAGCATCCATACAACATTCATGGAAAAATATAAACCAAATCATGAAGCAAGAACCATGAATAGATCAAATATATATAAACCACATTGTCAAATAACATAATTAATATTTGTTCAAACATACCATGCAAATAAAGAAATAGTAAATTGTTCAAATATCATAATAATATAGCCAAATACACGGCTGGAAATCAAAGTACTAATAATATTAAAATAATAGAAAACTAAGATGATGGTGGTAGATCAAAGCTTGAACGAATATAAGACACATCTTCTTCAACCTTGGTGATTCTTGACTCCATCTCATTGAAGCGCATGTCCACTTGTAATTCCAAAGTGTCAAACCTTTCACCAACAAAGGTTTGAAGACCATCAAACCTGTCCAAAATCTTTGAAAGAAGAGATGAATCTTCTCCATCATGTCCTTCTTCACCAATATGTCGAGCACCCTTTTTCATCCAAGAGCCATCATGCTCTTTTTGATAACCAAAGGATGCAATGACTGAAGCGCCTATAAGGATCTCTTGATTGGAACATAGGGTTCAGAATCAATAGGGATGTTAAAGTGTTGAAGGAAAAGGGTGACTAGATGAGGATATGGCAAAGGAGCATTCAATCGCAATGCCTTATGCATGTGATATCTAACAAGATGTGCCCAATCAATTTGTAGACCTTTATGAAAGGCCCACATAACAATGAGATCTTCTTCAGAAACCTGTGCAAGGTTTCAAGATCTCGGAAGCAAGATGCGAACAATTAGATAATGAAGGATGCGGCTTTCAAAAGCCAATGAACCGGCAAGAAGCCTTCCGGTCATATCCGCTTGGTTGGTGCAAACCAACCGGCAGGCATCATGCACATAAAAATCAAACTTCCAATCGTCAATCAGTGCACCTTCACTTGGAAATTGGGTTAAATCATAGAATATGGATTGGTCAATGACCATCTTAATCCCATAAACTTCAGACATTAGGGTGCCTTCTTGGATTTCTAAGTTTGAATAGAAAGCTTTGACTAAATCAGAATAAACAGACAATTTTAAAGACATGAATAGAATAAGATTGGAGTTTTCAAATGCTTGAAAGCATGCAAAAGTCTCATTTGAAAAGAAATCCATACCAATGAATTTTGGGTCAATAATGGAATGAGACGAAAAGAGGTTTTTGTACCGTATCCGATGTTCCTCATATGAAAACAATGATCCAGAGGGAATGGAAGAAGGAATCGGCGTTTCCTGTGACCCGAAATGTCGTTGACTCCGACTCGAAGTGCCTTTTCGCTTCTTTGATGGTTCCGCCATTTGAAGAGATTATTTGAATTTTTATTCGGTTCAAATGAAAGAGAATGAAAAAAGCTAAAGATTGGGCTTTGTGGGAAGTGATTTGGACAAGAAATGAGTGAGATATAGCTGGAGAAAGATTTGGGGGCGAGGGTTTTCGAGAGAGAGGAGAGTTACAAATTTCAGAATTTGAAATTTGAATATATAGGTGCAGGGACGAGTTGTAATCGATTACACAAATATGGTAATCGATTACCAGAGAGCAACATAGCCAGAAATAACTGCTTGTAATCGATTACACTATTATGGTAATCGATTACCAGAGGTTATTTTAGCCAGAAAACATAAGCTGATGGACTTTTTAGGAGAGAAGGAATTTTGAAAGATTATCAAAATACTTTTTAAAGAAAAAATATATATTAAAAATACTTTATGAATGTTTCTTAATCATGTAATTTACATATCATGCAAAAACATTAAAACATGTAGATAAACAATTATATCAAAGCAATCAAACACAAGTATTGAGGAATAATGATTATAGATATTATTAAAATATTTGAATGAATATTTTATGCAAATAAGATAAAATCAATCAAGAGCACATACTCATAATTTCAAACAATCAAAAAACAAACAAATGAAAAATTGTTAGTCATCATAATCAAATTGGTTGAAGAAAAATTTCAACTTAAGAGAAATTTTAATAAGAGAATGGTTTTGATTTTACCTTTTTCATGATCAAGGTGTCTAGATCTTCAAAGATAAGGATCTTACTTTTTATCCTTGTTTATGATTCTTGAGAAATGTTCTCATCACTTTCATAATCCTTGGTTAGAAGATTAATCTCCTTTTCTGAACCATCAGATGAATCATTGCCATCCCATGCAATGTAGGCTTTCTTGGTCCTTCTTTCATCATACCTTTTCTTTTCACTTTTTTTAGGCCATTCTTCATTTGAAGGACAATTGGCTTTGATGTGACCAATTTGGTTGCATTTGTAACACCTAAGGACTTGAGAATCTTCTTGTGATTTTCTTCCATTGTTGAAGTTCTGACGCCTGTCAATTTTTCTTTTCTTGATAAATTTATGAAATTTCTTCACAAGGAAAGAAAAATCTTCTTCATCATCTGAATCTTCTTCTTCGTTTTCTTTTTGCATTGATGATGAGGCTTTAAGGGCTATACTTCTCTTCTTCTTGCCATTTTCTTCATTTTGATTAAGACATTGGAGTTCCATTTCATGTTCCTGCAATTTTCCAAATAAAGTAGCAAGAGACATGGAAGAGAGATCTTTACTTTCAGAAATAGCAGTTACCTTAGGCTGCCATTCCCTACTTAAGCATCTTAAAACTTTATTAATCAAATCTTCATTAGGAAAGATTTTTCCTAAAGAGGCAAGGTGGTTTACTATATGTGCAAATCTTTTCTGCATGCTATAGATATTTTCATTAGGGTTCATCCTAAATAATTCATATTCATGGGTAAGGGTATTGACTCTAGACCTTTTTACATCAGTGGTTCCTTCATGTGTTAATTGGAGAGTATCCCACATCTCCTTGGCATTTGTACAATTTGACACTCTAAAATACTCATCTATTCCTAGGGCTGAAGTAATAATGTTTTTGGCTTTAAAATGCACAGCGGAAATTAAAAGAGTAAGGAAGAAGGAGACAAACACACAAGAGTTTTTATACTGGTTTGGCAACAACCCGTGCCTACATCCAGTCCCCAAGCGACCTGCGGTCCTTGAGATTTCTTTTCCAACCTTGTAAAAATCCTTTTACAAGCAAAGATCCACAAGGGATGTACCCTCCCTTGTTCTCTATGAACAACCTAGTGGATGTACCCTCTACTAGAACTGATCCACAAGAGATGTACCCTCTCTTGTTCTCAGTCAAACCCAAGTAGATGTACCCTCTACTTGTACCACAAAGGATGTACCCTCCAATGTGTTAAGACAAAGTTCTCAGGCGGTTAAACCTTTGAAACTTTGTGAATGGGGATACAAAAGAATTCTCAGGCAGTTAGTCCTTTGAAATCTTTTGTATATGGAAGAATCAAAAGAATTCTCAGACTATGTCATTTTGAATTCTTTGACAAGGGAGAAGGGAGACACAAAAGAATTCAGGCGGTTAGTTCTTCGTTCTTTTAGAAAAGGGAGAAGAGAGACACAAAAAGAATTCAAGCGGTTAGTCCTTGGCGAATTCTTTTTGGCAAAGGAAGAAGAGATGAAAAGAATGAATAGCACAAGTTTTCAAGGTTTGGAAAACCAAAAAAGTTTGGAAAGCTTTTGGCAAAAGGAGGAAGAAGAAGTTCAAAGAGACTCAGAAATCAATTGGCAAAATTTTGTTGTCTAAAGAATGATTTGGAAAGATAGATATGAAATGCAAATCAAAGCGTTGCTTTTATAGACTCTTCATGTCTGGTCAAGAGAACCATTAGAAGAGTTATGACCTTTAGAAAAACTTAAAACCAATTTGAAAAAGTCAAAAACTATTTGAAGAGTTACATCTTTTGATTTGTTCAGAAACTATCATTGGTAATCGATTACCAAATCAGTGTAATCGATTACACAAAGCTTTTTCTTTTGTGAAAGGATGTGACTCTTCACATTTGAATTTGAATTTCAACGTTCAAACACCCTGGTAATCGATTACCAAAACATTGTAATCGATTACAACATTTTGAAATCAATTGGAACATTGTAAATTCAGTTGCAAGCTTTTTGAAAACCATTTTGCTATTGGTAATCGATTACAATAATCTGGTAATTGATTACCAAAGAGTAAAAACTCTTTGGTAAAAGATTTTGAGAAAAATTCTTGTGCTACTCAATTTTTGAAAAAACTTTTTCATACTTATCTTGATTAAGTCTTCTCTTGATTCTTGATTCTTGAATCTTGAGTCTTGAATCTTGATCTTAATTGTTGGAAGCTTGAATCTTGAAACTTGATTCTTGAAATCAAATTTCCTCTTGAACCTTGAAGTGTTCTTGATTCAATCTTGAACGCATTCTTTGATTCTTGAGATCATCATCTTTGTTATCATGAAGTGTTCTTGACCTTTGAGCTTTTTGTCATCACCTTTGTTATCATCAAAACTTCTTTCAGTCAATCTTGATTCATCATGAAGCTTGCTTCTACATTTGTTAGTCGGTTAATACGACTAACTTTTGTGTAAAAAAAGCTATGTAAATTGTAATCGACTCCTTCCATTTACAGTACTTTTTGTAGTATTGTGAGTACTTTTTGTTAAATTTAGGTAATAAGTACTGAGTATCCCACTTTTGTGTATTTAATAACCTTTCCATTTCAATTTCAGGTAAAATAAGCAAGTTTGTGGAAGTGCTGATTTTGAGTCGCTCGCTAAGCCAATTCTCTGGCTTTGCAAGCCATCCACTAAACACAGCAGTTCATGGCTAAGTGCGTAGAAGATCTTGGAAACAGATGAGTTGTCATGATGTGCTCAGCGAGAATCAACTCGCTAAGCGCACCACTTGCACCTCCAGGCTCAGCAAAGAAGAGGCGCGCTAAACCAAATGTCACTTAATTTGGCTAAGCGATCTAGAATGTGGTTGAGCGAACGGCCAAAAATCAGCAACTCTATTTAAAGCATGAAATCAGAAATGGAAAGTAGTACTCAATTTTTGGCGTTTAGCATTCATCTGAGTGGCTGAGTGGTGGAGAGAACTTCTGGTGTGAAGATCCTGAGGGACAACACAGATTAAAGAGGAAGTTATCATGCGTAGTATTGGATGAGAGTTTGAGTGATTGTGAGGTTTCTAGAGGTGATGGAGACATCCTCACCACTTGTACTTCCTAATCTTTCATTTTCTATTTTTCATCTTTGTAAGAGAAGCTTCCCAGTTATGGAGAGCTAAATCCTCAGTTGGTTCTTCCTATGGGGTACTTGATGTAAATACTCTTATATCTATCTAATGATGTTGGATGTGTTCTCTGTGCTATCAGTACTTCATTTTTAGTATGCTTTTGCCTTGATCACGTAGATGCATGCTCAGTTAGGGTCATTCAACATTGGGAAATGTTTTGATCCTTAGAACTTGATAGGACAGGGCTAGTTTATCGTATTTTCACGAGGGATTGAGGTACGGTAACCTAGTTGTTGGTATGTATGTCTTAATGCAGTTCTGGTCAAGTTTAGTCCAACAAGAGGAATTTGAAGATGACACTTGGCTAGGATTAGGCTAAACATGCACGAGACATCTGGGTTTAGCAATCTAGGAGACAACATAGAACACATGAATGTTGTTAGGTAGAGAGCATCTTTAGTAGCATTAGTCACCTAGTAGGAAGACCAACACGTTGACCATCTACCTTCGCACCTACCACTGCTCACCTTTTATTTATCTTTGTTTAGTTAGTTTACACACGTGTTCATACTACGCACAAACCTTTTATAACAAGACACTTATTTACTGAACCACAGCTTTACCAAGTAAAACAAGTTCCCTAAGAGTTCGATACTCGGTTCTTACCGTTTTATACTACTTGCATGATTCGGTGCACTTTCCAGCCGTCGAATAAGTAGCACAACTTCATCAACCTTAACACATCTTCACAACTCAAAGCATTTTGAAATAGATTTCTTCATAGACATTTAAGTGAGGTACAATAATTGGCAAGTTAGTTTTTTATCTAGGGCTAGACTATGAAGTACCTACATTCTTTCATTTTGATACTTCTTATTAGTACTTCTCATGGACAGATTCAACTTTCAACAAGTTTGCATCTTCTAATGCAGTTAGCATTATTCACTTTCTAATATGCCCTCAGTGTGTGTGGTAGAATGTGGAAAGTGAGGTGTTGTCAACTTCAGTATTTTGATTTGCCCTCTGTATTTGTGGCAACATATGAAACACATGATGTTGTCCTTCAAATGCATTCTAAACCATTTTGAACTCCATTCTGAAGTTCAGTTCTTCAGAGTCAAGTTCATCATTATTTTGATGTAGACTCTGATACAACTTCATTTTGATTTTCGATGCTCTTTATGTAGCCTTTGATAAGTCTTCTATGTAAGGCCTTGTTGTTTAGTATATTTCCTAAACCAAGTACTCACACAGAAGCATTCTTCATCATGCAGATAGGCTTCATGGAATCTTCACAGTTCTTACCTCCTTGACAATTATTTTGAGACAACCTTTATGAGCACTTCAGAATGAATGAACATATCTACCTCTTAAGACAATTAACACTAAAACATTTAAGTAGAATATTAGTTGTCATACCCTAATTTCATCTGGGGACCATTGTTTGTCGGCATGCGACCTTTGTTTGACCACCTCAAAATGTTTAACACTCATCGTTGTGGAATCCGTAAAGTTCTGAGATGTTTTGGGAAGAAATCGGTCAAAAACATGAAATGAGAGTGTATTTAGCAAAGTGGGGTGTGTGTAAATAAACTGTTATACTATAATTTCATTCGAGGACCATTGTTGATCGCTTCGGAAGGCTTAACACTCATCGCGGTGGAATCCGTAAAGTTTCGTGAGATTTCGGAAAGAAAATAGCAAAAAACATAAAAACGGGGGGGGGGGGGGGGGGGGGGGGAAAAGGGGGGGGGAACTTACCAAGAAAGGGGTGTAAATGGAAATTCGAATCTAGGCCCGAAACATTTTGGAAGTTGGGTTGCTTAAAGAGGAAGCAACTGGGCGGCAAGCTCCTCCACGTTTTGTTGAAAAATGATTTCCGGGTCTTTCGTGGCTTCCGTAAAATTTCTGAAAACCTTGGGTAAGCATATTTCACTTAATATTGGTGAAAGGTAAGAGAAAAAAAAGATTAAAATCAAATCCAAAACACTTCCGTAAGGCTTCCGTAACTTTTCTGTAAAGTATGAAAAGGGGGTGAACTTAGTAATTGGGGTGCGCTTAGAAATCTTCCTCAAGAAGCCTCTGGGAGGCAAGCACCTCCCTTTTTCCCTATAAATAGGGGAGGAGGGGCTGTTTCAAAAATTTTCATGACCCCTAGGCTATGCATTTCAGCTATTTTGGGTAAAAAAACACGTTTCCGTCAAGACGAACAAAGTCAAAGTAGTTCCGTAACGCTTCCGAGATGTTTTCGTGAGCAAATCTGTGAAGATTTTCCTCTGTTCTTCACCATTCTTTGTTCGTTCTTCGTTTGTTCTTCGTTCTTCAACCGGTAAGTGTTCGAATTCGAGACTTTCAATTCATTTCTTATTTTGTTTGCTTTCATCTTCATCTCATTCACTTTTGATTTTCTTTTCTTCCGTTTTTAACGTGCTTTAACCGTTTATTTAAGTCGTTATCTCACCTAATAAATGATAAAATGAATTTCAACCGATCATTTGTGTTGTAATATCGTTTAATCACTGTTAAAGAAAAATCTAACCGATCGTTCACGCTGTAACCTCGGTTAAACAAAAAAAAAAGCAAAATAATAATAAAATAATCAAAATATCTTGAAAAATAATAATAAAATAATCAAAATATCTTGAAAAAATAATAATAAAATAATCAAAATATCTTTGAATAAAAAAATTAAAAAAATCAATTGAACGTTTTTCTTTGGAAGTTTCCTTGAATGAATTGACTGATAACCAAAGTGAATCTAAGGCTAAAATCAACTCACAAATCAAGCTTTGTCCGCAAAAGTCACTTAAAACCGTTTTAAGGTCCAACGCCTTAAATGGTCCTCTTTTTTTTTTATCGGTTAACATGGACTGTTCAAAAGCATAAAACCAACCCATAACTTTACCGCTTTTGCAAGAACTACGTAGGTCTGATTTCCTCATCACAATTGAGGATACGTAGGAGCAAAAGCCCCGCTTTTGTCGACCACCCCAAGAGATCGTTAATGATCCAATGCCTTAACGTTTCTCTCCTTTCAAAAACAAGAGATCGTTAATGGTCCAACGCCTTAACGTTTCTAAAACAAGAGATCGTTAATGGTCTAACACCTTAACGTTTCTCTCCTTTCAAAAGAATCAAAAGATCGTTTAATGGTCCAACGCCTTAAACGGTTTTTCGTGCGGTTAAAATCGATCTTGCAGAAAAAGATAAAAACAACTTAACCAACGTTTAGTTCTAAAAGAACTATGTAGGTCTAATTTCCTCATTGCAGTTGAGGATACGTAGGAGCGCGGGAAATACCCTTGTCGATCATAAAAAGATAAAAAATACAAAAAACATAAAAAACATAAAAACACAAAAAGACATAAAAAAGGGAAAATAAAACATTTTGAAGTCATATTTTCACAGTTGATTAAAGGTTGCCGTCCCTTGTGATGGATGTGTGGGGTGCTAATACCTTCCCCATGCGTAAAATCAACTCCCTAACCTTTCACACTTAAAGTTCGTCGACCACACCTTTTCCGATTTTTCTGACATTTTCCTCAAATAAACATTGGTGGTGACTCCGTGCATTTTCCTTTCTTGGAAGACGCACTCGTGAACCTTGCATCGCCCTCCCGCCGAAGGGTAGGTTGCGACTCCACTGGGGACTGTTTTTAGAGAGTTAGGCCTTCTAATCTCGTGCAATATCATGACTTCCTCTTTTGTTGGTTTCCTTTTATTTCTCTTACGTTCTTGTATATAACTCTTTGATGCCTTTTTGTGTGTTTTCTTAAATGTATGCATGAGATAGATATTTATTCATTTGATGCACACACACACCAACACTATTTGTATGCACGGTGGATTCAAAAGGGGCCCTATACCCGGGTCCATGGGAACATTAGGAGTAGAGGTGAATCTGTGGTCATGCTGGGTCTCCGACTTGCTTGTTAACAGTGAACCCTCATCTAGAGTTTTTCTCTTTGATAACATATTATTGCTACTGCCGCAATATGTTTTGTCGAAGGGGATGATACCTCTAGAAACCATCAAGAGAGATATGACCACCTTGGGAATTATCACTAAAACCCTTTTAGTTCCTCCCATTTAGACCCCTAAAATATAGGCACGGAGCAAACACGCTACGTGCCTTTTAAACACTGCCATGCATATAACCTAAATGTCATGTACGCCTTTGCTGTATGATTATTTCAATATCGCCATGTTGTGTACATCCCTTGGTTGCGTTTTTGTGCATCTGTATCATGTCGTCACGCTTGCGTTGTGTTCATCCCCTCATTTGTCACGAGAAGTTGGAAGGTCCGTGTCACCTTTTTAAGTGCATGCGTGGGGCGCTGTGCTCCCCAAATGCTATATTTTAAAAATGGGAGATAATCTTCCGGCCTCTTGTGTCCGTAAAATGCATATGTTCCATAAGCATTCCTTCATACATTCATCCATTTCACCTGTGGTAGATGTCGAAGTATTGATTCGCACAGGTTTTTGTTCACTTTAGTAAAACATGGGATAAAGTCAGGCGCCTTTGCTTAAAAAGAGGTTCTATCAAGTCAAGATCAAGAGCCTCGGAGTCACCAGTCTGAAAGATTTAGGGCAATTGATGGGTTAACTCCAGCGACAAGCCTTTCACAAGGCCTATGGCAAGATCTGGGACCTGACTATGGCAGAGGTCTCCACAGAGGCCATTGCCTCCCTCACCCAATATTATGATCAGCCTTTGAGATGCTTCACCTTTGGGGACTTCCAGTTAACACCCACGATAGAATAGTTTGAAGAGATCTTGGGATGCCCTCTAGGAGGAAGGAAACCGTATCTTTTCTCAGGGTTCAATCCTTCTTTGGCTAGGATTTCCAAAATAATCAAAATCTCGGCACAGGAATTGGACCCGGGGAAGCAAGTTGAAAATAGGGTGGTTGGAGTACCAAGGAAATGTTTGGAAGCAAAGGCGAGAACCTTGGCGAGCCAAGACGAATAGGCTCTGTTCATCGATGTCCTGGCACTCTTGATCTTCGGAGTGGTCCTCTTTCCAAACGTGGATGGGTTGGTGGACCTAGCAGCAATTGACGCTTTTCTTTCCTTTTACGACCACAAGGAAAGCCCGGTCGTCGCTATCTTAGCCGATCTATATGACACATTCGACTGAAGATGTGAGAAGAACTATGCAAGGAATGTTTGCTGTACACCGGCCCTCTATGTATGGTTAGTCTCACACCTTTTCCGCAAAGGGGAAAGACACATTTGCCCGCTAGAAGGTCACCGCTCGTGCGCCGAGAAGAAGGAGGCAAACTGGGACAAACTCTTAGCAAGCAAAAAAGTTGCGTCCGTCAATTGGTTCCCTCGATGGAAGGAAGGAAGAACCGGCGTTCTCGTCTCATGTGGGGAATTTCCAAATGTTCCTTTGATGGGAATGAGGGGTTGCATTAATTATAATCATGTCCTCGCTATAAGACAACTTAGCTACCTCATGAGGGGGGCACCATCAGAGGAAGGCCTCACACCTTTTATTGCATGAGCTTTCAATAGCCCCAACACGGGGGTGCTTCAGGGGGTCCACAAGGCATGGGAATTGGTGCGAAAGAAGGACAAGGAACTAAGAGGAAGTGGCAACGGGGCCATCGGCGGCTACCATAGGTGGTTGAAAGCCATTGCACAAGGTTTGGATTGGCTCCCGAGGTTGAGAGCCACTAAAGAGGTGGAGTTTGAAGCCTCAAAGGAAGGCGAAGAGGTACAAGTCCTCAGAACGGAGCTTGGGAAAGCCTAAGCGGTCAAGGAAAAGTTCAAGTCAACAACCCTTAGGATCCAAAAGGAGAACGCCAAATTGAGAGACATCAACGTAGCCACCACCAAGGCCTTGGAGCAAGAGACCAAAAGGGCCCGCAGAGAAAAACACGGTCGGGACAAGTTCTGAAGGGCCCTGTGAGGCAGTAATAGCGAACTTAAGCTCCGAAGAGAGGAAAGGGACCAATCCCGAATAGAGGGCATGATTCTGAAAGACGAATTGAAGACTTGCCTAAGGTCAAAAAGGAGTCTGTCTCAACGACTAAGCGAGACCGAAACAAACATGTTGGCCATCATCAGCAAATACAAAGAAGAATTGGACTTGGCCACCGCCCACGAGCACAAAGTGGCGGACGAATACGCTCGAGTGTACGCGAAAAAGGAGGCTAGGGGAAGGGTGATTGACTCATTACATCAAGAAGCGACGATGTGGATGGACCGGTTTTCTCTTACGTTGAATAGGAGTCAAGATCTTCCCCGATTACTGGTAAAGGCCAAAGCAATGGCAGACGCATACTCCGCCCCCGAGGAAATCCGCGGGCTCCTCGGCTATTGTCAACATATGATAGACTTGATGACCCATATAATTAGGGTCCGTTAGGAAGTTTGTATTGTCACTCAGATCTTGACTAGTTATAACTTTCTGAATAAAATGAGTTTATCCCATGAGTTTACTCCTAAAACCCAATGTGAATCAAATGCTCCAACACTTTATCTCTAGCATGCATTCATGTTTACAAATCCTCGTTACATACTCCTCACATTTTGGTCTCTTTAGGAAAGACACCATAACTAAGCACACATCGGGGCATCCCTATCGCACCAAATCCAAGTCTTGGACGATGGGTGACCTAGAGGAAGTACAGGAATAGATGAAAGCCGACATGTCGGCTTTGAAAGAACAAATGGCTTCTATGATGGAAGCCATGCTGGGAATGAAACGACTAATGGAGAGTAACGCGACTACTGCTACCGCCGCTAGCACGGTTGCTGAGGTAGACCCCATTTTCCCGACTGCAGTGCACCATCCCATTCCAAGCATTGTGGGGCAAGGGAGAAGCACACCAGGGCATGTCAACGGCCCCCGTCTGGGTTACAATTGAAGTGCTTACCCCTACGATTTACCACCTAACTACACACCACCGACCGTGCATGAAGACGCGAGTCACATTACTCCCCTCATCCTCGAAGGGCAGCCTCCTCGACACCCTGACAGGGCCCATGAGGACCCTCAAGAACGCGCTCAGGGGGACGTCGACTCCTACTTCCCATTTCCCGCTGTGGGGCTGACACCCAACACACTGCCTCAACCCAACATCACGGGAGTGCCTCAAACCCACCCAACACAGTCAATGCTTCTGACCGGGGGAGGGCTGCCCTGGGGGCGGAAGGAAAGGAGAAACTTGATCTCATCGAAGAGAGGTTGAGGGCCGTTGAAGGATTCAGCGATCATCCTTTCGCAAACATGACTAACCTGTGCCTAGTGCCGGACGTCGTCATCCCTCCGAAGTTCAAGGTACCTGACTTCGATAGGTACAAGGGGACAACGTGCCCTAAGAATCACTTAAAAATGTATTGCCGGAAAATGGGTGCTTATTCTAGGGATGAGAAATTATTGATGCATTTCTTTCAAGATAGTTTGGCTGGGGCAGCGGTCATCTGGTACACTAACCTAGAAGCTTTCTGCATTCGCACTTGGAAGGATCTGATTACTACTTTCCTGAGGCAGTACCAGTACAACTCTGACATGGCTACCGACCAAACCCAGCTGCAAAACAGGAGTAAGCGAGAACACAAGTATTTCAAAGAATACGCGCAGTGTTGGAGAGACCTAGCAGCACAAGTAGCCCCATCCATGGTCGAGAGAGAGATGGTTACTATGATGGTGGATACCTTGTCGGTATTCTACTACGAGAAATTAGTGGGCTACATGCCCTCCAGCTTTGCGAACTTGGTATTCACCGGAGAAAGGATCGAGGTGGACTTGAAGAGAGGAAAGTTTGATTACATCTCCCCCACAGGTACCAGCGGTAGGAGGACTGGAACAGCTAGGGAAAAGAGGAAGGAGGGAGATTCCCATGTCGTCACTTCAACGCCTGCGTGGGCGAAGCCACCACAAATCTCCCATGGTACCCACCAATATGCAAAACATCACCCGAGCTTCTCAACTCACGCTAGGGACTCTTCCAACTCAGCACCCGCACAGCCAAGGGCGCCCGTGCCCATCTAAAGGGGGCCCCCCAGGCTCCGGCTCCGGCTCCAACCCCGCCTCGCCCGGTCGGCAATGCCCACCTTGGCGTAAGCTCCAACACGGTGAGGAACTTTCCGCCAAGGCCGGCTCAGGAATTCGCCCCAATCCCAATGACGTACGGGGACTTCTTGCCATCCCTCATCGCCAACCAAATGGTCGTGGTGTCTCCCAGAAGGATCTTCCAGCCTCCATTCCCGAAGTGGTATAACCCTAGCGCAACATGCGCATACCATGGGGGAACCCTGGGCCACTAAACTGAATAGTGCATGGCCCTTGATCGAGGTCGTACCCGAATCAAATAAATATTAAAAATGCAGTATCTAGGAAGTGATCCTAGGTCGTCTCCCAACAAGCAATGATCAACCAAACGTTCATAGCAGATAGTAATAAAACAGTAACGAATTTGGGGGGGGGGGGGGTTGTTTGTTTTTGTAAATTAAACAGCGAGCAAATTTTAATTAGAAAATATCAGAATTAAAACACGTTGTTTCCCCTTGATTCACAAGCAAGTCTCTTATCCTAGGTTACGAGAATTTATCCTTTATCAGTTCAACCACTTAATCCAACCCTAAATTAAATTACTAAGCGAAATTTAACATACGGCAGTCATTATGTGATTAAGCAACACATACACCAATTAATGATGAACGAAACTGATCATTAAGCATGAATGTAAATTAAGCGCAGAGACAATTAATCAAGCACTAAGCATGCATGGATTAATAGCAACAAATACAGAGTAATTGGTGAAGAGGAAAAACTGATCAGAATTCGATAGTAATAATAAAACCTCAAAGAGAGTTGTGCTTGATCCTCAAGAGAAAAAAACACTGGAGACTTAGCCTTCCATTAATCAGTAGAAAACGAAATTGCAGATTGAAGCAGAAAATGAAATTTTATTGCTACGTGAATAGTAAAAACTGGAATTGCAAAACCTAAAATTATTCTTTCTCCCAAAAACGAAAAAAGACTCCCTAAAACTAAAACCTTGGTGCTATTATATAGGTTCTCAGCCTCAAAGCTTACAAATCTATTTTAAGTACAAGCCCATTAATAAAATAAAATCTGCACAAGATAAGATAAGATTTGATAAAATAAAATCTAGATGAAATAAAATCTAGATAAGATAAGATAAAATCTAGATGAAATAATATCTAGATAAGATAAAATCTGGATAAGATAAGATTTGGTTGAATAAAATTGTCTGTTCTCTTCAAGTCCAAGCCCAATTGCTTATAATTCTCCTGAAATTAAATTAAAAACACAAAATTAATCCAGTAGGCCCAAATGATAAAGCTGCATAATTAATTTGACAATTAAGGCTAATCAGTAATTAAAATGGTGACAAAAAGGGTTAAGAAATAGGAGAAAATGATGACACATCAGCCCTCAAGCGCAAGGTCCAAAGTTTGATAGAAGTCGAATGGTTGACATTTCAAGAGGACGGGCCCAACATAAAGACAAACCCGCTTGCCAATCAAGGAAGGGGAGCTTTTAATGCCATCGAGGCAAGTAGCTCACGCGGGCCCAAGCCTTTGAAGGACGTAACAACCTCCAGAAGATTTATCTATGAAGCCCTACAAAAGTCGGGCATGATTCCTCGCGGTGGGCACAAGAAGGATTCCTGTTTGATGCATCCCAGTACGTCGCACAACATGGAAGCGTGTTCGGCGGTAGGAGACCTATTGCAACAAATGATATACCAAGGCCGGCTTGAAGTCAGTAGTGAGGGAGAAGAGGAACAACATATATGCATGCAATTCGCAGATAGGGAAGGTCCTAAAAAGCCTAAACCCTTGGTGATACACTTCACCAGGGACAAGGCTCCCCAAAGGCCCCGACTCCCCTCGGCGATATCAAGCGTTAGACCTATTCCTTTCCCTTACAAGAACATTCGTGCAGTCCCGTGCAAGTACGCCCCTCCGGGCAACGGGAAGGAGGAAGCTACCAACATCAACTCACCATCGACCAAAATAACCAACATCACCGGTTTGAGCGGCGTAACCCGCAACGATAGCGTATTCGCACCCCCCACCTACCAGTGCAGCCCGTGAACGCTAAAGGGAAAGCGAAAGGGATCGAAGAACCGAACATCAAAGTGATCCCTACACTGGACGAGGATGTTCCGGCAGGGAGGTTCGCCGAGGGAAGAAAGGGCCTCTGCAAGAAGGAGGTATCATTGGAGGAGGCCAGCGAGTTCCTTCGCATTATCCAACAAAGCGAATTCAAAATCATTGAACAACTCAACAAAACCCCGACCAGGGTCTCCCTTCTGGAATTGCTCATGAGCTCTGAGCCTCATCGAGCATTGTTGGTGAAAGTTTTGAATGAAGCTCACGTAGCCCAAGACATCTCCGTAGAAGGCTTTGAGGGGATCGTCAATAACATTATAGCCAACAACTACCTCACCTTCGCCGAGGAGGAAATCCCCGCTGAGGGGAGAGGACATAATAGGGCTTTACATGTGTCGGTCAAATGCATGGAACACATTATGGCCAAAGTACTCATCGACAACGGCTCAAGCCTGAATGTGATGCCCGAGAAAACGTTGGAGAAGTTGCCGTTCAACACCTGCCACTTGAGGCCGAGTTCCATGGTGGTCCGCGCTTTCGATGGCAGCCACCGAGAGGTAAGGGGAGAGATCGACCTCCCAGTACAGATAGGACCTGACACCTACCAAGTTACATTCCAAGTGACGGATATCAATCCAGCTTATAGGGATCTGTTGGGGTGTCCATGGATCTACTCAGTTGGAGTCATCCCCTCCACACTCCACCAAAAGCTGAAGTTTGTAGTGGAAGGACATTTGGTCATAGTATCAGGCGAGGAAGATCTCCTGGTAAGTTGTTCTGCCTTTATGCCATATGTAGAAGCCGCGGAGGAGTAGTTGGAAGCGGTTTTCCAATCCTTTGAGGTGGTAAGCAACGCCTCTGTAGATTCCCCCCCAAGACAGCTCCACCTGTCTGGCATGGCAATGATGGTGCCCCGGTGATGTTGGGGCACGGCTACGAGCCCAGAATGGGTTTGGGCAAGGATAATGGCGGTAGAGCCGACCTAGTAAGTGTCAAAGGAAATCGTGGAAAATTCGGGTTAGGCTATAAACCTACACAAGCTGACATGAGGAAAGATATCTTAGAGAGGAAGAACAAAGGCCAAGGCCCACAGTTAGGACAACAAGCCAACAAGGTCCCGCCATGCCATATTAGTAAAAGCTTTGGGAGTGCGGGTTTTAGACGCGAAGGACAAATCGCCGCGATATGCGATGAAGATTCCCCGAGGAGGTCGAATTTGGTATAGGCATGCCCTCCCGGTTTCCAACTAGGGAACTGGCGGGTGGAGGAATGCCCGGAGGTTTACGCGACAAGCATAATATAATTTTTTTAGCTTCAGACCCTATAGTTAAGCCTAGGCTTTAGGGTTTCCTTTTGTTAAGGCATTATGTCTTTTGTTCTTGAAAGTTTATAATATAAAGATCTTTCTTCATATGTTCTTGCGCCTCCACTTGTTCTCATTCATTTGCATGTTTATGTCCTTGTTACGCTTAAACAATGCAGATCCGACGATGAGTCCTGCAAAGGTGCTGATATCGGGGACCTGGCCGTCGATTTCCAGCAAGAAACGAGTCAGACGGAGGATGAAGAAGACGAAGACGTAGGACTTCCCCCAGAGCTAGAGAGGATAATTGCTCAAGAGGATCAAGAGATGAGGCCGCATCAAGAAGAGACGGAGCTTGTAGACTTAGGTGCCGACAATGAAACGAAGGAAGTGAAAGTAGGCACAGGTATGACCCCCCTCCATCCGTGAGGAATTAATGGCCCTGCTGAGGGACTACCAAGACGTCTTTGCATGGTCGTACCAAGACATGCCTGGTTTAAGTCACGACAATGTGCAGCACAGGTTGCCTTTGAACTTCGGTTATTCTCCGGTGAAGCAAAAGCTAAGGAGAATGAAACCCAAGATGTCGTTGAAGATCAAGGAGGAGGTGAAAAAGCAGTTCGACGCCGGTTTCTTGGCGGTGGCTCGATACCCCGAGTAGGTGGCCAACATTGTGTCGGTCCCTAAGAAAGATGGGAAGGTACAAATGTGTGTGGACTACCAGTGTGACACCCTCTACCCTCACAAATATAAATAAGTAACTAAATAAATCATACAAAATTTGTTTAAATGTTTATAAACACATAATAATAAAAGAAGAAAAAAAACATGCAAAATTAATTAATAATTTTTTTAAACACATTTAATTTAAATCAATTCAAAAGGATAAAAGGTTCACATCCACTTAGTGAAAACATAATAAATTTTTTTTTTGAATAAAAGATAAAATTATCCCGGCTCAAAACAAGGTCGTCAACTCTAAATAAATAATAAAAAAAAACTAAAATAGAAAAGTATAATGCAATTATATCATTCGGTAAATCATAACATGCGAGAATCATAATATACGAAGTAAAATCCTATGCCCCAATGAAACACTTATCAGAGCATATCCCTATCACATCTCTAGCATGTGACTCATCATATGAAGGCTCGCCTAAAACAAAGTGGCAATCATCCCAAACACAAACACACACCGAGAACAAGTTATCACATTCGTATATAATAAAACATTAGAGCATGTGAAACATATAATACTTAAAGCTGAATTTATATAAATAACATTACTTCACAACATCGCACACATTATTCACACCTATTCAAGTTCACACACTCCATAAAATAACATCAACCACAATTGTTAACTCAATGAAATTCTAATTCAAGCATTATGCAACAATTATACTAAGACTCAAGCCTATATGCAATGTGGTACCATGCCAGTGAAAAACAACACTGGGGCGCTTAGGAGTACATGACAAGACACACCACACAATGGGTATACTAGGTCACTCTCACTAAGTAAAATCATAAGGTGACTAGTCAGGGTTACTCTGTTTTGCGAGAATGCCCCAACCACATGGGATCAACATGGGCTTAAAGGAGCACTCAAACCGAGTATCTTTACCCCCAAGGCCTAGACTCTGAAGAATCCGTTTGGGCCTCACCTTCTTGATTCAGGTCCAACCCCTAAAATAATTTTTTTTTCTTTTGCATCCAGACACTGTTTATGAGTTATATAATACCCACGACCTCACTCTTATATTTCAAACATATTTAAAAAATTGCGCTACAGTTTAACCCTTCAGGATCCTAACTAGGAATCCTACAATTTCCTTTAACACTGCGCATAAAAGTTCGCTCAAGGTAAACACTAGTCGGGTTACTATATAATTCATAACTCACAAGACAAGTAATATCACTACAAATATCAAACACACACTCATTCACAACCATATTTCATGTCTACAGTTTAACATTTCACACTTTAACTAATTACAAAATATACTCAACAATTAAATAACAATGTATCATAATAATAATAACATACAATATTTAACTTCAAGACTTATAAACAAATAACTATAAAATACATGTAAAACATATATATAAATATATTATATTCAATATATATATATATATATATATATATATATATATATATATATATTAACTTAAGTGTTAAGCTTATTATTATTTATACATACTAACAATAAGGTACATTAACTTGGTAAATTAAATTATCAGTGTAAATGTACATCAATATAAATATAATATAATAAAATATTAACGTAAACGTACATATTATATATATATATATATATATATATATATATATATATATATATATACCATATAAAATGTATTAAGTATATATTAATATAAAATAATCACAATAATATCAAACATATCATTAAGTAATTATAAATTATATATAACAATAAAAATATATACTCATATTGATTTATGTGAACAACATGTATACCTATATTCTAAACATATTACAACTAAGTTACTAACATCAAGAAAATGCCTAATTACGATGTGAATACAACTTTAGTTAATTTTTTAAATGATTTTAGCCAGTTCAATTATCCAACAATCCCTACACATGAATTTCATGACGAGAAATCACCCAAGTGAAATAAAATATAAAGTTTGTGAAATAAGAGTATCAATATATATGTACACGTATACACTGCGGTGTGGAAAAAAAATAAAATAAAAAATAAAAATGAACAAGATTGAAAGGCCAAGATATCTGGTATAAACAAAATCACCATCACACAATTTTATGCTAATTATAAAGAATTCTAATTCCTAAGGTACACACCTAACACAGGAACAAATCAATTCTACAACAAACTCGCATCAGAACACCAATTAGTTCATCAAACACACTCAATATGCAATTAAACATGAAAACATAATTAAACTTCATAAACACCCAAAAGTAACCCAAAAATTGATCCTCTAGGGATCCCTACACATGTTCATTCTAATCCCCAAGCGTGAGTAACTCATCCTTTACCTCGATGTAGTCGCTTAAATGTTCTCCGTTAGCAATTGTGACGTCTCTGGTGCTCTCTAGAGCTCCTCCTCTAGTTGCTCTATTAGAGTTCTTGTGCGTCTGAAAAGAAGAAAGGAACAAAATGTGTTTTCTAAAAGCTGCTCTAGGTTAACATTTGACTTATATAGTGGGAATTTATGACCTAATTATTTTTTTTACTTATTTATTATTTATTAATTTCTTATTTATTTATTAAAAGTTACGGCTGTTACAATTCCACCCCCCTTAAAAAAAAAGTTTCGCCCCCGAAACTTACCGGTATCGAATAAGGTAGGATATGCATCACGCATCTGACCCTCTAGTTCCCAGGTGGCATCCTCGCCTGAAGCACTTCCCCATACTACTTTGACCAAGGGAATCTCTTTCCCCCTTAGCTGCTTAACCATACGATCGTCGATCCTCAGGGGTTGTGTTTCATAGGTCAAGTTCTCTTTCACTTGGACATTGTCCAACTCGATCATGTGCGACGGATCATGGACATATTTGCTGAGCTGAGAGATATGGAAGACACTGTGGAGATTTGAGAGAGATGGTGGCAAAGCCACCTGATACGCAACTGGGCCGACACGCTTTAGGATTTCAAAGGGACCAATGTGAAATTCTGATACTGAGGACAGATGTCGTACAGGATGTCACGACATCGCGCTTCAGAACATGCAGATTGTATATGACAGTATGAACAGATTAAACAAGTAAATAACACAAGAGAATTGTTAACCCAGTTCGGTGCAACGTCACCTACATCTGGGGGCTACCAAGCCAGGGAGGAAATCCACTAGAATAGTATTAGTTTGAAGATCTAACAGCCACTGTATACAACCTTCTCACCTAACCACTACCCATGCAACTTCTACCTAAGAGCCACTCTTAGATATGAGAACCCCTCTCACTCCCTCTCAATCACTCACCCGTGTTTACAAACAAATCAAAGACACACCAGAGATTGCTCTCTGAACAATAGAGATCAACTCTACACACTCAGGTCCAACACTTGATGTTAGGGTAACATCAAGGTGGCTCACAAAACACTCAAGTCACAAAACTCACAAAATAACTCTTCAATCTCTGACTTGATTAAAAACCCGTGCAGCCTTCATGTTTATATAGCAGTGTACGTATCTGGGCTGCAACAACTTGCGCTGGATAAGCTCTATCATTCTCCTGAAAAATCTGCACTTAAAGATCTAAAAGATAAAGTTTTATCTTTTAGTTTTTATCTTCAATCTCTAATCCCTGAACGAAACTATTCAAGTTTGTAATTCAAACTTTAATTATCTTTTAATTCGTTCCTAAAGATAGAGCGCCTAATCTGTTGCTGACTGCACATTAATCTGTTAAAGATATAACAGATTTATGTGTCCAGTATTTTCGGGCAGGATGTCCTGGACATTGTATCCGACATCGTGGATCCTGCAGCTTCAATTCTTCATTTGACATTTTATCTTGCCTTGTGCATTATGCAGCCCGATCTGATTCCTTGACATAATATTAGACATCATGTGCAGCAACTCCAGCTTTCCTTCATTGTCTAAGTGCTTATGTTTTAACAAAATTTTAGCCAATCTTTTAAAACTCAGTAAAGCTAAGCACTAACACAATGAATCTAGGTGTGAGCTTACGGGACTTCAACGCCCTACCAACCCTAGTCCACGGAGTAACTCTCAGAAATACATGATCACCTATAGCAAATTCAAGATCCATTCTTCTCTTATCATAGTAGCTCTTCTGCCTACTTTGGGCTGCTCTCATCCTTTCTTGGATCAACTTGACCTTTTCAATGGTCTGCTGAACTACCTTAGGTCTTAAGGCAATGCTCTCACTGGAATCTACCCAACATAGAGGTGTCCTACATCTTCTACCATACAATGCCTCGTAAGGCGCCATACCTATATTGGAGTGAAAACTATTGTTGTATGTAAACTCTATCAAGGGTAAGAAACTATCTCAACTACCCCTCTGCTCTAACACACAGGCTCTCAAGAGGTCCTCTAAGGATTTCTGTGGGTGGTAAGCAGAACTCAACCTAAGCTTGGTCCCCAAGGCTTTATGAAGACTCTCCCAAAATCTAGAGGTAAATCTGGGGTCTCTATCAGAGACTATGCTAGAAGGAACACCGTGTAGTCTAACTATTTCACTGACGTACAAGCTAGTCAACCTCTCTAAAGAATATTTGATGTTAATTGGGATGAAGTGAGCAGATTTGGTCAACCTGTCTACAATAACCCAAATGGAATCTAAACCTTTAGGGGTCCTAGGTAACCCCACCACGAAATCCATGGAGATGCTATCCCACTTCCACTCAGGTATCTCTAAAGGTTGCAACTTCCCTGAAGGCTTCTGGTGTTCTATCTTAGCTTTCTGACACACTAGGCATGCAAGGACAAACTCATTAACTTCTTTCTTCATACCCGGCCACCAAAACATCTGCCTAAGGTCCTGGTACATCTTAGTCGCTCCCAGGTGGATACTCAAACTACTTCTATGGCCCTCTTCCAAGATCGTTCTCCTAAGCTTGGGTACACTAGGAACACACACCCTATCTTGAAACCTCAAGACTCCATCAGTTCCCACTCTAAAACTACTCTCTCTCCCTGCGACTATGGACTCTAAATGGGCTGACAAGAATGGGTTAGACTTCTGACCCTCATAGATCTCGCTTAAGAGTTCGCTGGTGACTCTCAACATACCCAACTTAATGCTACTAGAGGTGATCTCACATGCCAAACTCATGTCTCTAAACTGCTCTAAGAGGTCCAACTCTCTAACCATCAAAGCAGACATTTGAAGGGATTTCCTACTTAAGGCATCAGCTACTACATTGGCTTTACCTAGGTGATAACTAAGCTCAAAATCGTAATCCTTAAGGAACTCTAACCATCTCCTCTACCTCATGTTAAGCTCTTTTTGATCAAACAAATATCTAAGGCTCTTATGGTCACTAAACACCTCAAATTTAGATCCATAAAGGTAATGCCTCCAAAGCTTAAGAGCAAAAACTACGGCTGCTAACTCAAGATCATGTGTAGGATAATTCCTTTCATGTATCTTAAGCTGTCAAGAAGCATAGGCCACTACCTGTCCCCGTTGCATAAGCACTCCACCCAAACCCATCTTGGACGCATCACAGTACACCACAAAAGGTTCACTCAGGTCAGGTAACACTAAAACTGGTGCAGTGGTCAACCTTTCCTTAAGGGTACGAAAACTACTCTCACACTGGGCATCCCACACAAAAACTTGACCCTTACGAGTAAGCTTAGTCAAAGGTAAGGCTAGCTTAGAAAAACCCTCTATGAATCTATGGTAGTATCCTGCTAAGCCAAGAAAGCTCCTAATCTCAAACACTGACTTAGGACTCTCCCAACTCATCACCGCCTCTACCTTGGAAGGATCTATTGCTATCCCTCCCTTAGATATAACGTGCCCTAAGAAGCTCACCTCCTCTAGCCAAAAATCACACTTGGACAACTTAGCATACAGTCTATTGTCTTTGAGGGTTTGCAACACAACTCTCAGATGCTCCTCATGTTCCTCTCTAGTCTTAGAATACACCAAGATATCATCTATGAAGACCACTACAAAACTATCTAGGTAGGGGTGAAAGATCCTATTCATATAATCCATGAACACACCAGGGGCATTGGTCACACCAAAAGGCATAACCAAGTACTCATAATGATCGTAACGAGTCCTAAAGGCAGTCTTCGGAACATCTTCAGGCTTCACTCTAATCTGGTGGTAACCTGACCTAAGATCTATCTTACTGAACACACAAGCCCCTACTAATTGGTCCATCAGGTCATCTATCCTAGGCAAAGGGTACCTATTCTTAATCGTTACCTTATTCAACTGATGATAATCTACACAAAGCCTCATAGTCTCATCATTCTTCTTAACTAACAACACCGGTGCTCCCCAGGGTGACAAACTAGGCCTCACAAACTGTTTCTCTAAAAGTTCCTCTAACTGTTTCTTAAGCACACTCAACTCTACAGGGGACATCCTATAAGGTGTTACGGATATGGGTCCAGTACCGGGCACTAGGTCTATAGAGAACTCGACCTCTCTTTCTGGTGATAATCCTGACACCTCCTCAAACACCTCAGGAAACTCTCTCACCAATGGTATATCACTCACAGGGTTTGTAGTCTCGACACTCATACTAGCTAAGATCATGTATACCCGTGCATCCTCCCTCAAAGATGCCTCAACTTGGTTAGCAGACAAAAACATATCACCTTCACTCACACCAGACTCAGGAAAGACAACAGATTTCTCAAAACAATTTAATAAGACATGATTGGAAGATAACCAGTCCATACCAAGAATAACATCAATCTGACTCAAAGGTAAAAAACTAAATCAATCTGAAACTGTCTATCAAAAATTAAGACAGGACATTGCAAGCACACATCAGAAGTTAAAATAGACCCACTAGCAGGTGTATTCACGATCAAGTCAAATTTCAAGGAAGACACAGGCAAGGCAAGTTTTTCAACATAGACACGACAAATAAATGAATGGGTCGCACCTGAATCATACAATACAACCAAGGGAACTTGACTTATGAAACACATACCTTGGATGAGTTCATCAGACTGTTTGGCATCAGCACCACTAAGAGCAAACACTCTCCCCGTGGTCCTTGGTCGTCCACTCTGGTTATTCAGACATTCACTCCTCTTCTCCCTCCTCGGATATGGGCAACTGGTACTGAGGTGGCCCTTACCTTGGCAGTTAAAGCAAGTCACCTCTCTATCTGTGCACTCACGGGCAATATGCCCAAGCCGACCACACTTCCCACACTTGAGTAGTGTAGTAACAATAGCAGGAGCACCACTACCACCACTACCTCTACCTGCGTTGAGACACCCTATTAATTGGCTGAGAACTCCCACCAACTGGTTGAAGTCCTCCACTGGTATTGGCATTCCTGTAAAAAGCAGCCTTCTCCTGCTGATCTTCATCAAAGATTCTACACATGTTGGTCAACTGTGCAAAGTTGTGAATACCGTGATAATTTACCATCATCTTTACTTCTGGTCGAAGGCCATTGACAAATTTCACGCATTTGGACCTCTCCCCAGCTTCCCCCTGATAATGAGGAAAATACCTTACAAGGTTCTCAAAGTTCATTGCATACTCTGCCACCGTCATACTCCCTTGTTTTAGCTAAAGGAACTCCATCTCCTTCCTATTCTTCACATCTTCTAGAAAATACTTCTCCAAAAAAGTTTGTCTGAAGGTCCCCCATAGGACAACAACACCACCTGCTCCCTCCAAACGTGGGAGAGTGTTCTCCCACCAATACTCTGCCTCATCTGCTAGCATGTGAGTAGCAAACAACACCTTATGATGGTCCTGACATTCCATCACCCAAAAGATCTTCTTAATCTCCCTCAGCCAAGCCTTAGCACCCTCAGGATCATAACCCCCTTTTAAGGTAGGCGGGTTGTTCCTCTGAAAGCGATCTAAACCATGGTACATAGTTGCTCCTCCATCGCCTCCCTGATTGGCCATAACTTGCGCCAAGTTGTTCAAGGCCTCAGTAAGAAGTTGTTCTCGCTCATTTCTCGCAGCCATTACTTCCTATGTCACGCAAGAAACAAAACTTTGAAAAGAAAAAAAAACAAATATACCAACACAATAGAGTACACCTCTAATCAAACAAAACAAACACAATGCATCAGCGTACACAAGGAAACACAGAAAGCTCATAACACACATAGTCGAAAGGTCCGACCTGCTCTGATACCACTAAATGTGACACCCTCTACCTCACAAATATAAATAAGTAACTAAATAAATCATACAAAATTTATTTAAATCTTTATAAACACATAATAATAAAAGAAGAAAAAAAATGCAAAATTAATTAATAATTTTTTTAAAACACATTTAATTTAAATCAATTCAAAAGGATAAAAGGTTCACATCCACTTAGTGAAAACACAACAGAAATTATTTTTTTTTGAATAAAAGATAAAATTGTCCCGACTCAAAACAAGGTCGTCCACTCTAAATAAATAAATAAAAAACTAAAATAGAAAAGTATAATGCAATTATATCATTCAGTAAATCATAACATGCGAAAATCATAATATGCGAAGTAAAATCCTATGCCCCAATGTCACACTTATCAGAGCATATCCCTATCACATCTCTAGCATGTGACTAATCATATGAAGGCTCACCTAAAACAAAGTGGCAATCATCCCAAACACAAACACACATCGGGAGTAAGTTATCACATTCGTATATAATAAAACATTAGAGCATGTGAAACATATAATACTTAAAGCTGAATTTATATAAATAACATTACTTCACAACATCGCACACATTATTCACACCCATTCAAGTTCACACACTCCATAAAATAACATCAACCACAATTGTTAACTCAATGAAATTCTAATTCAAGCATTATGCAACAATTATACTAAGACTCAAGCCTATATGCAATGTGGTACCATGCCAGTGAAAAACAACACTGGGGCGCTTAGGAGTACATGACAAGACACACCACACAATGGGTATACTAGGTCACTCTCACTAAGTAAAATCATAAGGTGACTAGTCAGGGTTACTCTGTTTTGCGAGAATGCCCCAACCACATGGGATCAACATGGGCTTAAAGGAGCACTCAAACCGAGTATCTTTACCCCCAAGGCCTAGACTCCGAAGAATCCGTTTGGGCCTCACCTTCCTAATTCAGGTCCAACCTCTAAAATAATTTTTTTTCTTTTGCACGCAGACACTGTTTATGAGTTATATAATACCCAAGACCTCACTCTTGTATTTCAAACATATTTAACAAATTGCGCTACAGTTTAACCCTTCAGGATCCTAACTAGGAATCCTACAATTTCCTTTAACACTGCGCATAATAGTTCGCTCAAGGTAAACACTCGCCGGGTTACTGTATAACTCATAACTCACAAGACAAGTAATATCACTACAAATATCAACACACACTCATTCACAACCATATTTCATGTCTATAGTTTAACATTTCACACTTTAACTAATTACAAAATATACTCAACAATTAAATAACAATGTATCATCATAATAATAACATACAATATTTAACTTCAAGACTTATAAACAAATAACTATAAAATACACGTAAAACATATGTATAAATATATTATATTCAATATATATATATATATATATATATATATATATATATATATATATATATATTAACTTAAGCGTTAAGCTTATTATTATTTATACATAATAACGATACGGTACATTAACTTGGTAAATTAAATTATCAGTGTAAATGTACATCAATATAAATATAATATAATAAAATATTAACGTAAATGTACATATTATATATATATATATATATATATATATATATATATATATATATAACATATAAAATGTATTAAGTATATATTAATATAAAATAATCACAATAATATGAAACATATCATTAAGTAATTACAAATTATATATAACAATAAAAATATATACTCATATTGATTTATATGAACAACATGTATACCTATATTCTAAACATATTTCAACTAAGTTACTAACATCAAGAAAATGCCTAATTACGATGTGAATCCAGCTTTAGTTAATTTCTTTAAATGATTTTAGCCAATTCAATTATCCAGCAATCCCTACACATGAATTTCATGACGAGAAATCACCCAGGTGAAATAAAATATAAAGTTTGTGAAATAAGAGAATCAATATATATGTACACGTATACACTGCGGTGAGGAAAAAAATAAAATAAAAAATAAAAATGAACAAGATTGAAAGGCCAAGATATCTGGTACAAACAAAATCACCATCACACAATTTTTATGCTAATTATAAAGAATTCTAATTCATAAGGTACACACAATTGTTCGAGAGGTTTAGGAGGTATCAATTGAGGTTAAACCCTACTAAGGGCACCTTCATGGTCAAGTCAGGAAAGTTGTTGGGTTTCATTGTAAGTCAGAAGGGAATAGAGATGGACCCCAAAAAAGTAAAAGCCATCCTTGAGATTCCGGAACCCCGTACCGAGAAGCAGGTCTGAGGTTTCCTGGGGCGTTTAAAATACATTGCCAGATTCATATCATAGCTCACAACTACCTGTGAGCCGCTTTTCAAACTCTTGCGTAAGAACCAGTCCGTCCACTGGGACAAGGACTGTCAAGAGGCGTTTGAAAAGATCAAACGGCGCCTCATGAACCCTCCCGTACTTATGCCGCCGGTGCCCAGGAGACCTCTCATCCTGTACATGACAGTTTTGAACGAGTCGATGGGTTGCATGCTGGGGTAGCATGATGAGTTGGGAAAAAGAGAGCGAGTCGTCTACTACTTAAGTAAAAAGTTCACAGCTTGTGAGATGAACTACTCCCTGCTGGAAAAGACATGTTGCGCTTTGGTATGTGCGTCCCACCGACTAAGATAGTACATGCTGAGCCATACCACCTGGTTGGTATCCAAGATGGACTCAGTCAAGTACATCTTTGAGAAGCCCGCTCTCACGGAGCGGATCGCTCGGTGGCAGGTTTTGCTATCCGAGTTCGACATAGTCTACGTAACCCAAAAAGCGATAAAGGGAAGCGCCTTGGCAGACTATTTGGCTCAGCAACCTCTCAATGATTATCAACCCATGCATCCCGAGTTCCCAGATGAGAACATCATGGCCTAATTTGAAGAGAAGCTAGAAAAGGACAGGGACAAGTGGATCATGTGGTTCGATGGAGCATCTAACATTTTGGGCCATGGCGTTGGGGCGGAATTGGTCTCTCCGGACAATCAATGCACACCTTTCACGGCCAGACTTGGTTTCGACTACACCAATAACATGGCTGAATACGAAGCATGTGCTCTAGGTGTCCAGGCAGCAATTGATTTCAACGTCAAACTGCTCAAGGTGTACGGAGACTCGACACTGGTGATTCACCAGCTAAGAGGAGAGTGGGAAACTAGGGATCACAAGCTAATACCCTACCAGACCTACATCAAGGAGCTGGCTGAGTCCTTTGATGAGATCTCTTTCCATCACGTTCCACGAGAGGAAAAACAAATGGCCGATGCGCTCGTCACTTTAGCGTCCATGTTCCAGCTGACACCGCATGGAGACCTGCCATACATTGAGTTCAGGTGTCACGGTAAGCCCGCATATTGTTGTTTGGTAGAGGAGGAGCAGGACGGTAAACCTTCGTATTTCGACATCAAGCGATACGTTGAAAGCAAAGAGTACCCACCGGAAGCTTCCAACAATGACAAGAGGACATTAAGGAGGTTGGCGGCTGGTTTCTTTTTAAGCGGGGGCATACTATACAAGAGAAACCATGACATGGTGTTGCTCTGATGCGTGAACGCTAAGGAAGCTGGACTCATGCTGGAGGGGGTCCATGAGGGCTCTTTCGGTACATACGCTAACGGGAACGCCATGGCTAGGAAGATCCTGAGGTCGGACTATTATTGGCTCACCATGGAAAGCGACTGTTGCCTCCATGTAAGGAAGTGTCACAAATGCCAGACGTTTGCAGACAATGTCAACGCTCCGCCCTTGCCATTGAATGTATTGGCCACACCGTGGCCCTTTTCCATGTGGGGGATAGATGTGATCGGGGCCATAGAGCCCAAGGTTACGAACGGACATCGTTTCATCTTGGTGGCAATCGATTACTTCACCAAATGGGTCGAACCTGCCTCATACACTAGTGTCACAAGGAGTGTGGTGGTTAGGTTCATCAAGAGGGAGATAATTTGCCGATACGGTTTGCCAAGGAAGATTATCACAGACAACGACACCAATTTGAATAATAAAATGATGGGGGAAATGTGCGAGGAATTTAAGATCCAACACCATAATTCGACACTCTACAGGCCCAAGATGAACGAAGTGGTGGAGGTAGCCAACAAGAATATCAAAAAGATTATTCAGAAGATGATTGTGTCATACAAAGACTGGCACGAGATGCTCCCTTTTGCGCTACATGGTTACCGAACTTCGGTGCGCACTTCGACTGGGGCAATGCCATTTTCCTTGGTATATGGAATGGAGGTCGTTTTGCCATTTGAGGTGGAGATCCCGTCGTGAAGAATCTTGGCAAAATCCGGATTAAAGGAGTCGGAGTGGGCTCAAGCGCGTTTCGATCAGCTCAATCTCATAGAAGGTAAGCGTCTGACCGCTATGAGCCATGAGTGTTTGTACCAGAGATGGGTAAAGAATGATTTCGACAAGAAGGTACACCCGTGCAAGTTCAACGAAGGGGACCTGGTGCTGAAGAAAGTTGCCCAAGCCCTGAGAGACAATAGGGGAAAGTGGGCCCCGAACTACGAAGGGCCTTTCGTGGTAAAAAAGGCTTTCTCCGGAGGGGCCCTTGTGCTCACTAACATGGATGATGAGGAACTACCTTCACCCGTAAACGTTGATGTCATCAAGCGATACTACGCTTGAGACTTGGGGCAATTAGGAGAGTTGTTGCATGTTTAATTTTTTGTTGGTTTCCCCAGGGATTTCTGTCCTCTGTAAATTGTCGTCGCAATCATTTAAAGAGGGCGAGATTGATGATTCGTTGTTTTGACCCTCATTTTGTGCCTTTAAGGATGCATATTCTTTTTAAATGATCCGAGCCTTTTCGCTCGACCCATAGGGATGCTCTAAGTGCTTATTTAAAACTGAACCCAATGGGTTTTTGCTAAAGAATTATTGCGTTTGAAACTGCTCATGCATACGCATGCACATGCATTTTGTACCTTATGAATCGACAGACAGGGACATGATCATTTCGAGAGGTGGTCAATACAACGTCAAATCCTAGACAGGGATGAACCAAGGTAAGTGGTAGAGTGGCCATATTTTCACTGCATAAATTCCATTTCCTGCATTCAGATGCTCGGGGACGGGTACGAGCAGGCACTAGGCTGGCGGTCAGCAGATCATCATCCCGTGACTGGCTCCACACATTGAGGAGGCCCTGCTATATGCCTAACTTATCCTATGGACTCAGAGCAAACGAGCACGGACCCATAGGGGAACCCGTGATTTTCTTGTTTGAAAAAAAAAGGATGCATAGGGTTAGCTCGCATGGGCGAGCACCCCCTGCACGAGAAAGGTTAAAAAGAGAGGGAAAGGGTGAGTTTTTCACCCAAAACTTCTTCCTCTCATCCAAAAAACGTAAGCTTATTGGATCCATCGGATTTCCAACCTTAGGTCACCATTTCTTAGCATTTTTTTATTCCATTTTGCGCTGTTATTCATCCCCAACAAGAGATGGCTCCGAAGAAGCTCTCCACAAAGAGGTCCAGGAGGGACGCCCATGGGGAAAGCTCCAACGCCCCGATGGAGTTCGATAGTCACCGGTTCCGGAGTGCCGAGCACCAACAGCATTTTGAGGCCATCAAGGGATGGTCGTTCCACATGAAGCGACGCGTCCAGCTCAGAGAGGATCAGTACTCGGACTTCCAGGAGGAGATAGCACGCAGGCATTGGAAACCTCTAGTGACTCCCATGGCCAAGTTCGACCCTGAGATAGTCCTAGAGTTCTATGCTAATGCCTGGCCCACGGAGGAGGGAGTTCGGGATATGCGCTCGTGGGTAAGGGGTTAGTGCATTCACTTTGGCGCAGATGCCCTCAGCCAGTTCCTGGGCCACCCACTAATCATGGAGGAGGACCAGCGGTGTGAATTCAGCCAGAGGAGGGACCAGACCTCCGACTTTGACGAGGAGGCCATCGCCCAGCTGTTGTGCATACCGGGCCAAGACTTTGCCCGGACCGCTATGGGGAGGCGAGTGAACGGATGACTGTTCATGTGGCCCAGATAATTGCTGACACCATTTATTTGTTTGCAGGGGTGACGCCCACTAGGCACCCTTTGGACCCGGAGAGGTCCAATAGGGCCTTGAGATTTTCGGCCTTGATCACGGGCCTCTGCCAGTTCTATGGGGTACCTGTCATCCCTAGCAAGGTAATCCTGCCGCCGATCACCCGAACTTTCATCGAGAAATATTGCAACCCTAGGCAGGCCCAGGGGGATGCACAACAGGCTGCAGATGCACCACCACCTTAGCAGCCCGATCCGGTTATACCACTGAGCATGGAGCAGTATCAACGGCATATGGTTCGCCAGCAGGCGGCCAACCACCACAGGCAGGTGCAGTTGCATGAGTGCTTCTATCGTTTCAGCCTCAGCTAGCAGGGGAAAGGCTCCACTCATTTTGTATGCCCTACCCCAGAGCAGTTCAGGGCTGAGGTCGCGTGGCCTGGAGATTGGCCCACTGAGGAGGGAACCAGACCCGCAGGATCCCCGGGCGAAGCGGAGGAAGCCCACATGGATGAGGATATGACCGACCTGCTCGGTTACCTAGGAGAGGGCAGAGCCACACGACCAAGGTCGCCGCACTTGTGATTCCATTGTCGTCTAACATCACTACTTTCAGTTATTGTTTTTGTTTCCATTACTGCTTTCAGTTATTGTTTTTGTTTCCATTGTGATCTAACACTGCTGCTTTCAATTATTGTGTTTGCTCCCACCGTGGTCTGGCATTACGACTCTCAGTTTGTTTTGTCATTGTTTTTCTATTGCGACTTATCATTGCAATTTCTTCGATTATTTTGACGTTGGATTTTGACGTAAGTAGGCCTTGCGTACCCTCGTTCGCATAACTTTTCAGAAAAGAAAACAAAAGCATATGTGATTGTAGATATCAACTTTGTCAAAAAGAAAAACAAAATAAAAATAAATTGGTTAACTAAAAAGCCAACATGCTTTGGAAAAGAAATAACTTCTGGCTTTTCTTTGAAAGAAAAGATTTACTGATCGTGACACAAAGGCTTTGTTAAAAAAAAAGTGTGTGTACGCACCTGAAGGGTGAATGCTGTGAAAAATTTCCCGAACGCCCAAGATAGACTCGGACAAATGTATGAATTGATAAAGGAGCATATTTTGGAAACACTGGGTTAACTTAAATAGGGAAAATGATGAATCCTGAGCCCTAGTGTCGCGTGACCACAAAAACTTGATGCTTGAGTGTCCACATAGGTGAATGCATGACCAGTTTTGCATAAAATTTTTGAATCATCATCGTTGCACGTGTGTCAAGGAAATAATGTGGGACATCCCTTTACCCCTGGACTGCTGACCAAACCAATGCCCTAACATATATCATGTCCAGTCGTTCTACAAGATTTGAGCCAAAAGTACCAACTCACCATAAACATTGACCCAGGGTGAGAATGTCCATCTTAGCCCTTGGAAGAAAAGAAAAAGAAAAGAAAAAAAAAAAGAAGTTCCCGATCAAAGATCGAAAGAAGAGGAAAAGAAGAAAATTTCCAATCAAAGATTGGAAGAAAGCAAAAAAAGAAGAAGACAAAATAAATATACAGAAAGGTCTATGTACCAGACAATATCTGAACAATACAGAATTGTCACAAGCAAACAAGAAAAGAAAGGAAACCACGGCTTAAAGTGGTCCTCTCCCTTTGATCGCCAACCAAAATCCTGTGCATTGGCGACTTTCTTGGCCCGCACTAAACAAAAACAGAAAAGGAAAAGGCCCAAACACTTAGAGCCGAATTTCCCACCAAAACACCATTCTCGAAAAAGTCCTATTGATCCATGATCACACGTGTAATCTTTGATTTGATAGGAAATGATTTGCAAAATCAAGTCATGACATATCTATGGTTCGGAATTAGGATAAAACACTTACCTGTGTGAGATTGATACACTTTGAGTGATTTTTATTCTTTTTTGTTGGACCTAGTGTCTCCTCTAAATGATCGTTTAGAAACGAAACGCTAACGTCCAAAATCTCATTTGCGGTTTACAAGAAAATTTTATCAGCATACCCTCCTTCCCCTCGGTAGACACGTTTGTTTTTCTCCAAAAACTGTATGTTGCTTTGATCAATTGGAGGTTTTGTTTCTTTGCTAAAGCATGTTCGCATTTTAGCGAAAGAACACCGAGACTATTTTATTCTCACACAAAGTCAAGAACTACATAGGTCTGAGTTCCTCATCACAAATTAAGGATACGTAGGAGCAAAAGCCTCACTTTTGTCGACCACCCCACTTTTTGCTATCGTGACCTATGAGTCCGTTGCCACGCAGAGACGCCCTATACGGTAACCCGCACACACTCATTTGCTATCCGTAAGAATCAAATCCTGATAGCATGCAGTGACTAATGTTGTCATCTGCACCTTCCCCGGAGATGTCAGCGTCTTCCAGCCGAGACTGCGGAAAATTCTCATTCGCTATCCATAAGACTTAAAGCCCGATAGATGCAGTGACTAACGTCGTCATCTGCACCTCTGCCAAAGATGTCAGCGTATTCCGGCCAAGACTGCGAAAAAGTATCATTTGTTATCCGTAAGACTCAAAGCCCAATAGCATGCAGTGACTAAAGTCGTCATCTGCACCTTCCCCGGAGATGTTAGCATCTTCTGGCCGAGACTGCGGAAAAGTCTCATTTGCTATCCATAAGACTTAAAGCCCAAAAGATGCAGTGACTAACGTCGTCATTTGCACCTTCCCCGCAGATGTCAGCGTCTTCCGGTCAAGACTGCGAAAAAGTCTCATTTGCTATCCGTAAGACTCAAAGCCCGATAGCATGCAGTGACTAATGTCATCATCTGCACCTTCCCCGGAGATGTCAGCGTCTTCCGCCCGAGACTGTGAAAAAGTATCATTTTGCTATACGTAAGACTCAAAGCCCGATAGCATGCAGTGACTAACATCATCATCTGCACCTTCCCCGAAGATGTCAGTGTCTTCCAGCCGAGACTGCGGAAAGGTCTCATTTGCTATCCGTAAGACTCAAAGCTCGATAGCATGCAATGACTAACGTCATCCTCCGTAACTTCCCCTGAGATGTCAGTGTCTTCTGGCCGAGACTGTGAAAAAGTCTCATTTGCTAGCCGTAAGACTCAAAGCCCGATAGCATGCAGTGACTAACGTCGTCATCTGTACCTTCCCCGGAGATGTCAGCGTGTTTCGGCCGAGACTGCGAAAAAGTGTCATTTGCTATCCGTAAGAGACAAAGCCCGATAGCATGTAGTGACTAACGTCGTCATCTGCACCTTTCCCAGGGATGTCAGCATCGTTCGGTCGAGACTGCGAAAAAGTCTCATTTGCTATCCGTAAGACTCAAAGCCCGATAGCATGCAGAGACTAACGTCATCATCTGCACTTTTCCCAGTGATGTCAGCGTCTTCCGGTCGAGACTGCAAAAAAGTCTCATTTTCCATCTGTAAGACTCAAAGCCCGATAGCATGTAGTGACTAACGTCGTTATCTACACCTTCCCCGGAGATGTCAGCGTCTTCCAGCCGAGACTGCGAAAAAGTCTCATTTGCTATCCGTAAGACTCAAAGCTCGGTAGAATGCAGTGACTAACGTCGTCATCTGCACCTTCCGCGGAGATGTCAGCGTCTTCCAGTCGAGACTGCGAAGAAGTCTCATTTGCTATTCGTAAGACTTAAAGCCCGATAGCATGCAGTGACTAACGTCGTCATCTACACCTTTTCCGATGATGTCAGCGTCTTTTGGCCGAGACTAAAAAAGTCTCATTTTGCTATCCGTTAGACTCAAGGGTCTGGTAGCACGTGGATATACCTCATGGTTATCTGCACCTTTATCATCCAGAGGCAAACAAGTCCGATGACATCAGAATGATGATGGTCGGCCATTTATTTTCATTTTGAAGATTTTTGCAGGTTTTCCCAAATTTTTTTCCTTTGCCATCCAAAGACGTCCAAGTCCGACGACGCATTTCGCTGGTTGGGCTATTGATTGGCCGAGTGAGGATCCACTCGAACGAAATTAGTGCCTTATCTTTACTTCCCTTTTATCTCTGATAAAAGATAAGTAAAGAGGGGCAACTGTCATACCCTAATTCATCTGGGGACCATTGTTTGTCAGCATGCGACCTTCGTTTGACGACCTCAAAATATTTAACACCCATCGTTGTGGAATCCGTAAAGTTCTGAGATGTTTCGGGAAGAAACCAGTCAAAAACACGAAAAAGGGAGTGCATTTAACAAAGTGGGGTGTGTGTAAATAAATTCTTACACTATAATTTCATCCGAGTACCATTGTTGATCGCTTCAGAAGGCTTAACACTCATCAAGGTGGAATCCGTAAAGTTTTGTGAGATTTTGGAAAGAAAACAACCAAAAACATAAAAATAGGGGGTGAACATATCAAGATAGGGTGTAAATAGAAATTCAAAACTAGGTCCTTCCGAAACATTTTGGAAGTTGGGATGCTTAAGGAGGAAGCAACTGGGTGGCAAGCTCCTCCACGTTTTGTTAAAAAATGGTTTTCGGGGCTTCCGTAGCTTTTGTAATACTTCCGTAAAATTTCCAAAAACGTTGGGTAAGCATATTTCACTTAATATTGGTGAAAGGGAAGAGAAAAAAAAAGATGAAAATCAAATCCGAAACACTTCCGTAAATTTTTCGTAAAGTACAAAAAGGGGGTGAACTTAGTAATTGGGGTGCGCTTAGAAATCTTCCTCCAGAAGCCTCTGAGCGGCTAGCACCTCCCTTTTTCCCTATAAATAGGGGAGGGGGGGGGGGCTGTTTCAAAAATATTCATGACCCCTACACTATGCATTTCAGCTATTTTGGGTAAAAAAAATACGTTTCTGTGAAGAAGAATCGAGTCGAAGTGCTTCCGTAACGCTTCCGAGACGTTTCTGTGAGCAAATATGTGAAGATTTTCCTCTGTTTTTCACCGTTCTTTGTTCTTTCTTTGTTCGTTCTTCGTTCTTCAATCGGTAAGTGTTTGAATCCGAGACTTTCAATTCATTTATTGTTTTGTTTGCTTTCATCTTCATTTCGTTCACTTTTGATTTTCTTTTCTTCTATTTTTAACGTGCTTTAACCATTTATTTAAGCCGTTATCTCGCCAAATAAATGATAAAATGAATTTCAACCGATCATTTGTGTTGTAATGTCGTTTAATCACTGTTAAAACAAAATCTAACTGATCGTTCACGCTGTAATCTCGGTTAAACAAAAAATAACAAAAATCAAAATATCTTCAAAAAATAATAATGAAATAATCAAAATATCTTTGAATAAAATAATCAAAAAAATCAATCGAACGTTTTTCTTTGGAAGTTTCCTTGAATGAATTGACTGATAACCAAAGTGAAACTAAGGCTAAAATCAACTCACAAATCAAGCTTTGTCTGCAAAAGTCACTTAAAACCGTTTTAAGCTCCAACGCCTTAAACGGTCCTCTTTGCTTTTATCGGTTAACATGGACCGTTCAAAAGCATAAAATCAACCCTTAACTTTACCGCTTTTGCAAGAACTACGTAGGTCTGATTTCCTCATCGCAATTGAGGATACGTAGGAGCAAAAGCCCCGCTTTTGTTGACCACCCCAAAAGATCGTTAATGATCCAACGCCTTAAGGTTTCTCTCCTTTCAAAAACAAGAGATCATTAATGGTCCAACGTCTTAACGTTTCTAAAACAAGATATCGTTAATGATCCAACACCTTAACGTTTCACTCCTTTCAAAAGAATCAAAAGATCGTTTAATGGTCCAACGCCTTTAACGATTTTTTGTGCGGTTAAAATCGATCTTGCGAAAAAAGATCAAAACAACTTAACCAACGTTTAATTCTAAAAGAACTACGTAGGTCTGATTTCCTCATCGGAATTGAGGATACGTAGGAGCGAGGGAAACACCCTAGTCGACCACAAAAAGATAAAAAATACAAAAAACATAAAAAGCATAAAAACACAAAAAGACATAAAAAAGAGAAAATAAAACATTTTGAAGTCATATTTGCACACTTGATTAAAGGCTGTCGTCCATTGTGACGGACGCGTGGGGTGCTAATACCTTCCCCGTGCGTAAAAACAGATGTGACTCTTCATGTTTAAATTTGAAAATCAAAACGTTTAGAAACACTGGTAATCGATTACAAGTATTGTGTAATCGATTACAAAAGTTAAAAATGATTTGAAAATGTTTTATCACTAGTTGTGACTGTTGAAGTTTGAATTCTAACGTTTTAAAACATTGGTAATCGATTACATGCTCATGGTAATCGATTACAGCTTTGTAAATCAGTTTTGAAAACAATGCCGGCTACTGGTAATCGATTACTACCTTATGGTAATCGATTACCAGAGAGTAAAAACTCTTTGGTCAAAGATTTTGTGAAAAATTCTTGTGCTACTCAATGTTTTGAAAAACGTTTTTAGTACTTATCTTGATTGAGTCTTCTCTTGATTCTTGAATCTTGATCTTGATTGTTCTTGAATCTTGATTCTTGAAACTTGATTCTTGAATCTTTGGAATTTGCTTAACTCTTGATTCTTTGGCATCATCAAAATAATCTTGGAAGTCATTGCTTCCACATTAATTATATATAATATCAATTATATAATATATATATATATATATATATATATATATATATATTTTATATTAACAAATCCATGTAATTAACTTTTAATCAATTCCATTTTTATGAAATAAATTAATGTAACATAATAATTTTAAATCGAATCGAGTTAATGATCTAAACCAAATTGGTCCATGAGCTTGAATTGAATTGACTTTCAGCTTGAAAAAAAATAAATTCAAATTGAGCTTCAAACATAACTGATTCTTATCCAGTCAAATTGAGATAAACAAGTTCAACATGATATGACTCATTTCTCATTGGTGCAAACTGCAACGGGAGTATAAAGTAAATTGTACCAAAATATAATTGACATATAGTAAAAAAGATAAAAGTTAGGAATAAATTATTTTCAATACATTTTCTTTTATTGGTTGACATTCATTGGAAATGACAAAATTTGTTGGGTCCCACATCATATGTAATGATTTTCTCTCTCATGAATTTGTAGTTTTCAATAAATTCCAACTAATTACAGATGGTGTGTTAGAAGGAGTATGCTAAAAACTATTTCATAGCCCTCCTTTGGTAATAAATTAACTATCATTTTACTTAATTAATTATTAAACCAAATTATTCTTCAAATAACAGATAAGACTAACGCTGTAAAAGAAAACTACCTGGAAAAAAACTCAGTATAGATATACATTTTTGCACCCAGAATGGTTTATATAGAACATCATTTGCACATACCATATAAGGCATTCAATTGAGATTCACTTAATCTTGAAACCATTTTAATGCGGTCAAAATACAGGTCAGAAAGTCCACAGAGGCGCGCTTAGCTCACCATATCAGACTCTAGTTCGCCAAACCAAACCTTTTCCTATAAATTGAGCCTAACATCTCCTCTATGTTGCACCTCAATATTCATATTTCATATCATATAAGATAGCAAAGCCTATAACCCATGGAGTCAAAAAACATGCCAGACTTGAACGGTGTCGCTAAGAAGACTAAAGGTCGACAAAAGATCGAAATGAAGAAGATGAGAAACGAGAGTAACCTTCGGGTGACATTCTCGAAGCGTCGCACTGGGGTTTTCAAGAAAGCCAGTGAGCTTGCAACCCTTTGTGACGTGGATGTCACTGTTATTATGTTCTCACCCGGTAATCGAGTATTTTCGTTTGGTAGTCCCAGTGTTGATTCTGTTGTCCAATGCTATAAGACACATGTCCCACCTCCCCTCCTTACCTTGGACCTCAACAAGGTGCACTCCACTGTGGACGAAGTCGAGCTCCACACACACCTCCACTGCTTGTCCAACCAAATTGCTATTGAGAAGAAGCGCACAAAGGATTTAAATCATTTGGCGAAGGCTGCAGAGGATCAGTTCTGGTGGGCTAGGCCTATTGAAAGCATGATTGATTCCCAACTTGACAAGTATAAGAAGATGTTAGAGGAGTTTAAGAGACAACTCAAAGAAAAAGGTGGGAACCTCAACTGATGATGCCCTATTTAAAGTTTTAGTCAATGTTTTTTAATTTAATATGTTTTAGAATGAGCACTAGCTTAATCAAAGTAATGTTTGGGGTGTGGTTAGGATTGATTATCCAGGACTTATGTTTTCGTTATGTTGAATAGTCTTCATCATGTGTTGGTAAACTATGTTTCCTTTATGTTGTTTCTTTGCTTTGTTAGTGGAGTTTGTAATTGTGATGTAGTTTCTACATGATGTAGTGTTTGAATGAAAGAGCATCTTAAATACATAAAAATCCAATTCTATTAGAAATTCCAACCTTTTGAACTTTGGTTGGGGATTTTCATTTTCTCATCTTCAACTAAGGTAGGTCGAGTTTGGAGGTAGGCTTAAAATAGAACAGCACAAATAATTAAATCTCCATTCCATTTCGTAGGGGGTCAAAGAATAATTTAATGTATTTTAAATAGATAAGTAAAATATTTAATGTATTTTAAGTAATTAAAATATATTTTTAATTATACTTTTAGTCTCCTAAATTTCAATTATGCCAATTGGATCCCCTACGTATCACAAATGTGTGATTTTAGTCCCTTAGGTTTCAATTGTGACAATTGAGTGCCTTAGGTGTCTCTAATGTGCGATTTTAGTACCTTAAAATTTATAATTGCATTATTAGAACTATCATTTTTTAGGGAAAAAATCACATTACTGTGATACCTTGGGGACTAAAATCCCACAATTACAATACTTAAGAGTGCGTTTGGATAGAGAATTTTAATTGAGGAAAGTAATTTATCAGAGAATTTGAATTTATGTTATTTAGAATTCATTGTTTGGATGCTTTTTATGAAGAATTTAAAATTTTGGAATTTTAAAACAGAATTTTAAATAGCTAAAAATCTGACGATCAAGTGTGAGCATAGAGGAACACACGTATAACTAGTACACCAATCATATTTTCTCTCTTTTTTTCATTCATATTTTTTATCCTCATAATTTTAATTTTTTTATCCAAACACAAAATTTTGAAAATTAAAGAATTTCAATTGAAGCATTTGAAATTCTTAGAATTTAAAATTTTTCAAAATTTTAAATTTCTCCATCCAAACACACTCTAAATGAAATTTATACAATTGTGTACATGAGGACCCAATTGACGCAATTGATATATAGGGGACTAAAGTCACACATTTGTGATAACTGAGGGATCCAACTTGCTCAATTGAAACTTTAGGTATTTCAATTCTCAATTGTGATACCTTAAGGACCAACAGTATCATTAAGCCAAAATGGAATTCATAAAATGCATGCAATCAATATTTTAAAATTTTTTATATTTTGTGTTTAGTCCCGACCATTTTGTTGGCTCTGTTAAGTGTTCATATGTCCATTAAATTCTTAAACAACAATTTGTGGTGGTTTTTAAAATCATCAATATTCATTTAGAATTTCAAATTAAAATTTCTAGCAGCTTAAAAACCGTCAAATCAATTAAAGAAAAAAAGAAAGAAAGAAAACATATTTGGAACATAAAGACAATTCACAATCCACAACCACTACTACAATTTTTAGATTTAACATCGCACGGTTAACATCGGTTATTCACGAAACCGATGTTAACAAAAGCGCGGTGGCATTTTTGTAAATAAGTAGACTTATATAACATCGGTTTTTCCGAAACCGATGTTAACTACTCGATATTAGCATCGGTTATTTAAATAACCTATGTTACTATGGAGTAGTTAGCATCGGTTTTGGAAAAAACGATGTTAGTATCGAGTTGTTAACATCGGTTTGGGAAAAACTGATGTTATCGAGTTGATGTTAACATCGGTTTTAAGAAAACCGATGTTACCTAGTTGATGTTAACATCGGTTATTTTTAAAAAACCGATGTTGTTATCATTATATATTAAAAATCTGAAATTGCACAACCCGCACGCTTGAACCCTATCGTTCTTCTTCTTTCTCCTTTTGCCTGAGTTCATCTTTGTCGCAAACTGGCCTGCCCTTCCGTGACTGCAACCACATTGTGGAGTTCGTCTTTATGGTGTTCGTCTCTGCCACTTATCGATTGAGGTACGTCCTTTCATTTTAACATTTGGCGATCCTCGTTTTAACATTTGATCACTTGAAGCTCGAAGAAAACTAGGAAAGGAAAAAGTCCCGGAAATGGTGGGAATCGATTTTGGAAGTCCATTGTGGATCGCCTTAAGACTCCCAGGGCATTCTTCTTTTTTCTCCTTCTGCCTGAGTTCGTCTTTGTCGCAAACTGGGTTGTGCTTCCATGACTTCAACCACATTGTGGAGTTCATCTTTGTGGAGTTCGTGTCTGCCACTTATCGATTGAGGTACGCCCTTTCGTTTTAACATTAAGCGTTCCTCGTTTTAACATTTGCTCACTTTCACAGCTTGAAGAAAACTAGGAAAGGAAAGAGTCCCGGAAAAGGTGGGAATCAATTTTGGGAGTCCATTGTGGTTGGCTTTAAGACTCCCAGGGAAGCGATCGAAGGTATGTCTCTGTTGTCATGTTTCGAAACCAATTGCTTAACTTTGTATATATCATGTCTACTTTGTTGCTCAGGTGATTTCTTCATCTTCTTTAGTCGCTGTCAAGGTTCGTTGTTGCTTGTGTTCTGTGTGCTGCAAAGTGATCAGTGCTGATTAGGAATATCTTCGCCACTGACGACAATTGACAATCGGTGAGTATATGCATCTCTATTTGTGCTTCTTACCAAGATGAGAATATGCTTGTTGCTAATAATTAAAATATGTTGTGTTGTAGTTCCTTTGGGTATTTGCATTTTGAATTAATGGATTTGAGTCATTTGATGTTGCTGAATGTATTTTTATTTTGTTCGTTTGTATTTGCTCTTTAGTTTATGAAGTTACAGACCTTTCAAAATCATAATCCTTTATGGGTTAATTACACTTATGAACCTCAATAGTGGCTAATGTATGAAAATTGTGTTAATTATTTCTTTGGGTTTTTTTAGCACATTTCCTTAAGAACCCCATTGTTTGTTTTGGGTTTTACAAGAAATGTAGCACATAAGTAAAATAGAATTCTTTTTAACTTCAAAAATAAGATCTGATAGAGATGGTTGTCAAGGTGCTCTTTGAAGCCTTACATGCTTTAAGTTTGTATTGGATGAACATTTGGTTGTTTTGTAAACAAATTTGTTATTGGTAAATCCAAGATTAGGATACTATATAGAAAAAAGTAGTACAAGATTCTAAAATGAAGTGTTCTGCTATCATTTCATTTGTTGTTCTTTAAATCTGCATGTGCAATAATATTTGATCGTATTGCCCGCAGTCAAGTCACAAATCAGATTGTTGTCATCATTGTGCTTTTGTGTAGGAAGTATATTTGATATTAGGCCTACATATGTGTGGCTACAGTTTAATTTTGTTATTCACAATTGCTTGAGTTCTATAAGATTCTTCGACATATACAAATGGTCAAACAACTAATCAAGGATTCCAGAGTTGGGATTTATTCCTTATATTTTTCTGATAGTTTAGGGTCAAAAGAATTCCACTCTTAATCTACCTTAAAAAATATCAAAGCAAATGAAACATGGGAATGGGTTAATCTATCAAAGTAAAAACCGCTATTTTACTAGGAATCTTGATTTTCCATAGCTCCTCAAAGCATTCCTCGAGATTGTCCACTGCTGCTTCCTCCCAAAACATTGAATAAGCACTATTTGTAGAGTAGATACCCCACGGGTCTGCTGCCCAATCCCAGCTATCAGACCCATAATTGAGAATAGGCTTACCTTCAACTTCAGAAAGAAAAGTGATAGCCATTCCAATTTCGCTGTCGAACAGTGGTCTTCTCCAATTAAAATACCACTCCTATCTAGAGTTATTATGCTTCCCCATTTGTCCAATAAGCTGGTGTTGTTGAGAAGAGATCAAGTAGAGCCTAGGATACTTTTTAGCTAGTGACAAAAGGGTCTTTTAATGGAGGGGGAACATATGCCCCCATGTGAGACCAAATTAGTTTGAGTTTTAGAGCACTCCAAATTGGTAACGATCAAAAACCTATGTCCCCACAATCTTTTAGGCCAGAGTAGAAGGGCACCAATTCATCATTAATGGACCCAACAGCTTCAAATAGTTTGAATTTCTAAATTTTTTTCTTTAAGGTGGTATTAGGTTTTGAAGCTTAATTTACTTTGGATGTTGACCAACAACTTTGTGGTCAAAGATGGAGCATTTCTGCTCAACACACTTATATGTTAAGGGCATAAGTTCATAACTTGCCTCCTAATTAGGTTTTCCTTAGAAGGTAGCCTATCCCAAAGTAAACTCCATGCAAAAGATAGAGCTCTAGGAGGGATTTTGATGTCCCATAGCTGACAAAAGCCAGTACTTTGATCTTCAGAGGACTGTTCAGCTTTAATACAAAGATAAGCAGAGTTAGTAGAAAAAATCCCCTTGTGTTCAACTCCCCACACCCAAGAATCCTTCAAGGTTGCATTTTTTTTTGCTCAGCAAAAATAGATATTATATATATTGAAAAGTACCAGTGGTACAAAGGTTACATATGTAGATATATTTGTGCAGTTGGTTGTTGTTATTTCATAGAACCACTTAATACATGCATATAATTGTTACATAGTTTATGAATCCTCTCCAGCCTATTTACTAAACGCTTCCTTTAGGTTGGAGGACCATTGATTAAAATGTGTTGCAAAGTCTCTCTCCATGTATCTAATCCACGTCCAAAGTACTAGGAGTGCATCATCAGGCAGTTTACTTCCGTCAAACGTGTCATTTTGGAATATTATTTTGTTTTTGTACTTCCAGGTTGTCCAAGTCATAGCAATCCACCAGGATCTCCATCTTGTGAGTTGCTTTCCCCCTGTAAAGCAGCCATATGCTGCAGGTAGTGGTCCCTAGGATTTTGTGGTAGTGCTATTGCTAATCCAACCCAAGATAAGGACTCCCACCATATAGGTAGGATCTTTTTACAATTGAAAAATAAATGAGCAACCTCCTCCTCTACATCTCCACAAAATGGGCATTGTACCTCATTTATCACAACCTGCCGCCTTCTAAGATTCATCCTAGTTGGAAGTCTGTCCCTAATTAGCCTCCAAGCAAAAACCAATGATTTAGCTGGTATTTTGAGCTTCCAAATGTCCACAAAGTCCAAATTCTGATTAGCTCCCATTTGTGCTTCCCATATCAAGTCATAAACCCAAGAATCCTTCAAGGTTGCATTAGGACTTATTGCTGTAGTTTGGTCAATAAAAGCTGAAGCTCTCCCCATCTCATTGTCAAATAGATTTCTCCTCCAGGAAAATTTCCATTCCCAACCAGATTCACAAAAGGACCCCATACTTGCCACTGTCTGAAGTTTTTGAGATGATATTTCGTATAATTCTGGGAATTTTTCTTTAAGAGTTGTCCCTCCATTTTGGGAATTTCGTACAAAAACCGATGTCGACATGAACCTTAACATCAGTCTTACAGAAAACCGATGTTAACTTTTGTACATTAACATCGGTTATTCATACATAACCGATGTTACCGTTTCTATATTAACATCGGCTATTTATACATAACCGATGTTAATGTACATAAGTTAACATCGGCTATCTATACATAACTAATGTTAATGTACAAAAGTTAACATCGGTTATCTATAAATAACCGATGTTAAAGTTGTACATTAACATCGGTTTTCTATGAATAGCCAATGTTATATACAAAGACGTACAACAAATAAGTATATGCATCATCAACATTGACATCGGTTTTCTACTGAAACCGATGTTAATATATTACATTAACATCGGTTCTTCTAAAGAATCGATGTCAATATATAACATTAACATCGGTTTTACTACAAAACCGATGTCAACTTTCATCATGCATACACTTTTTTTGTTGTAGTTCTTTGTATTTAACATCGGTTATTTAGAAAACCGATGTTATCATATTTATGTTAGCATCGGTTTTTGAAAACCGATGTTAACGATGATACATTCAACATCGTCACTTTCAACATCGGTTTTAGAGCCGATGTAGAATGTCATAAATAACCGATGTTGAAAGTGTAATTTCTAATAGTGAACCTCATGCCAACTCTTGACAATAATATATATGCACTAACCTTGAAATTTTTTTTGGAAGAAAAGACAATTTACAATCCAAAATCTCATGCAACTCTTCTCAATAATACATATGCATTTTCCAAGAAAATAGATCTAGTACATAAATCCCCAACTCTCATGCAACTCTTCACAATCCAAAATAAAAACAAAAACATCATTGGAACACAAGGATGATTCATTAAGGCCACAACTTTAACTTTCCCTTCAATGACAAGCACCTCATCAATTAAAGCAAAAAAAAAAGTCCAAACACTTGAATTAAAGATGTCACAACCTTGACCATTTTTTCATAACTACCCCAATGCTACCCAAAACACAAAGGTAATTGAAGATGACCCTTTTATTATCCTTCCACAATGTTGTGTGCGGGTGAGGTGATAATTGTTTCTCACACTTTGTTTTTGTGAGCAATTAGCCTAACTTTTTTAGGATTTTTGTTAATATATTGTTGCTATTGTGAATAAACTATTACAAAAAATCATTTCAGAAAATAAAAAGAGAGTTTTTATTGTTTTGTTTTAAATTTTGATCTTACAAAGATATTTTTTAGTTTAAAGGATTGATAAGTTGCAGACTTAAGCTGACCATAGCTAGATGACCCTTCACCACAACAAAAGAAGACCAGTTATCAAGTGAATGAATGTGAAGACTTGCCACAATGAATATGAATGTTGAAGACTAAGATATTGAGCAAGCACTCGCCACAACGAGTACAACTCTCACCATAGCGAAAGTTGGTCATAGAGCAAGAAGATTCAAGTGAAGTATCATTTGCAAAAGATGAAGCCTCGTTGTAGCAAGAAGTGTCCTCGCTAAAATGAAAGTCTAATGTGACAGAAAAAATATATAGATTTGGCTCTAACTAAAATAACTTGTAACATCATAATTGGCACCTTTTGTCATTTTTTCGATTCAGACTTATAGATTTGCATTTTTTCCTCTCTCTCTCTCTCTCTCTCTCTCTCTCTCTCTCTCTCTATTGTAACTTTTGATTTTAATGTTATTTTAGACCAAATCAAGATCCATTGGAGCTAAACATTGAAGTTGTTAATTGAATGAAGTAGTAACCAAGTATGTGATTCTTCATTTTCTGATTTATTTTCTTTCTTATACATGTGATCATATTCCAAATATTTTCTTAAATGCATGCTTTGGCTTGATCAAACTAGCTTTTAGGAATTGAATTGTGTTGAAAAAAATTGATTCAAGATTTGAATTGGAATTGTGTGAGAGCTTAATTTTAGGAATGAAATCAACTTTTGCATTGAAGAGATTCATTGTTCATGTTTTGAGCTCTTGGTTAAGTTACCTAAGGAATTATGAATTTAGCTTAGGAATAAAAGATTAATCACCTAAGGAATTAGGATTAATCAATTGAGCTGAATCTTGGTTGCATTGAACTAGGAAAATGATTATAAATTGACTTCCATATGTTGAATGCTATGGAATTGATATGCCATTATTTTCTCCTATTTCTTAACCCTTCTTGCACTATTTTAATTACTGATTAGTCTTAATTATCAAATTAATTAAGCAGTTTTATTATTTGGGCCCATTCAACTAATTTGATGTTTTTAATCTAATTTCAGGAATTAATGAAGTATTGGGCTTGAATCCAGAATTGGGCTTGGACTTGAAGAGGGCAGACTATTTTATTCTACAAAATTTTATCTTATCTAGACTTTATCTTATCTAGATATTATTTAGATTTGATCTCATCTAGATATTATTTCATCTAGATCTTATCTTATCTTATCTAGATTTGATTTTATTTTATTTATGGGCTTGGATTTAAAACAGATTTGTAAGCTTTAGGGCTGGAAAACTATATAACAGCACCAAGGTTCTAGTTTAGGCCTTCTCTTCTCTCTCTCCTCTTCTCTTCTCTCTCTCTCTCTCCTTTTTCGTTTTAGTTTTAGGCTTCTCTTCTTCTTTTAGACACTTTTTTGTTTTGCAATTCCAGTTTTTACTTTTCGTTTCAGCAATAAAATTTCGTTCTCTATTGATTAATGGAAGGCTAAGTCTCTAGCGTTGTTTTCTCTTGAGGATCAAGCACAGTTCTCTTTGAGGTTCTATTATTACTGTTAAATTCTGTTCAGTTTTTCCTCTTCACTAATTACTCTGAATTTGTTGCTATTAATTCATGCATGCTTAGTGCTTGATTAATAGTCTCTGCACTTAATTTACATTCATGCTTAATGATTGTTTATGATTAATTGGTGTATGTGTTGCTTAATCACATAATGAATGCCTTTTGTTAAATTTCTCTTAGTAATTTAATTTAGGGTTGGATTAAGTGGTTGAACTGATAAAGGATAAACTCTTGCAACCTAGGATAAGAGACTTGCTTGTGAATCAAGGGGAAGCAACGTGTTTTAATTTTGATATTTTCTAATTCAATTTTACTCGCTGTTTAATTTACAAAAGCAAACAACCCTCCCCCCCCCCCCCCCATTCGTTACTATTTTCCTACTATCTATCATGAACATTTGGTGTATCATTGCTCATTGGGAAATGACCTAGGATCAATTCCTTGTTACTACATTTTAATGTTTATTTGATTCGGGTACCGCCTTGATCAAATTTGGCGCCGTTGCCGGGGAGCAGTGTCCAAAGGTTCATAATAGCTAGTAATTCGTGTTTTATGTTTAGTTGTTTTATGCTTTCGTGTGTTGTGTTAGTGTTGTGTTCATGTTGCGTTAAGTGTTGTTTAGTGTCTTGCTATTTTGTTTAGTGTGGTGTTTTGTTTTAGTTTTTCTGTTCAGTGCTTCCCCTGTTTCAGTTTTTGTGTTTTGCTGTGAATAGTGTTTTGTGACGGATTTAGCGACCACTTTTGTTAAACTGGAAAACAGGTTAGTAGGGGAAATCCCTTAGCGACAGATTTTAGAGACCACACTTGCTGAATTAATTATGATTTTTTGTTTTGGTAGCTATAGTTGTTATTTTTGGCTGAATTTTTTTTGGTCACTTGTTTTGATCCATATTTTGTGGGAAAAATAGTTGGAGCCCTTAGTTTGGTTAGATTTGAAAGTTCCAAAAAAGTAGCAAATGTGATTTTTGTCAAAACTTCAAACGGCCATAACTTTTGCTCCGGTTATCAGAATCGCTATTATTATATATGTATTTGGGGTAGAAAAAAATTTCCCATGCCATGGCAGCTAGCCATAGAGGTCTCCTTCTTCCAAAAATTGTGATTCTGTCAAAAGTTTTTTATTTTCCAAGTATTATTCTCTTACTTTTCTTAACTTATCATTTTTAGCTTCTATAGTTAGACTTTGAATTATTGTTTGAAATTTTTTGTGCTATCTTCTCATCATTTTATAAGGTTGATCACAAAATTTCAAGTCATTTGGATATCATTTAATGGTAGCTGTAGTTCAAACCTACACTGTTACTTGCATAAGAAGGGAACTAGTTGTGCATGCTGAATATAGTGTATGACTGGAGGCAATCCATCTGACTTACAACCCTTTGATCCTGAGATAGATAAGACATTTCATAGATTAGTTAGACATCATTTAGTACCTTTTGAGCATCCTGAGCATTCTATTATTCGTGATTTTGAGCATTATTGTTTTGAACATTCTGAGAACATGACACAACCTCCACCCCGTGAGAGGACTCTAAGGGAAATGGCTGCACCTGATTTCACCTACAAAAGCTTGTGCATCCAATACCCTAATGAGGATGTCCCATATGTTCTTAAAACTGGACTGATCCATTTGCTTCCAAAGTTTCATGGCCTTGCAGGTGAAGACCCACACAAATATCTAAAAGAATTCCATATTGTCTGCTCCACCATGAAACCCCTAGATGTCCAGGAGGATCACATATTTCTGAAGGCTTTTCCTCATTCTTTAGAGGGAGTGGCAAAGGACTGGCTATATTACCTTGCTCCAAGGTCAATCACGAGCTGGGATGACCTCAAGAGAGTATTCTTAGAAAAAATTTTCCCTGCTTCCAGGACCACGACCATCAGAAAAGATATTTAAGGCATTAGACAACTTAGTGGAGAGAGCTTATATGAATACTGGGAGAGATTTAAGAAACTATGTGCCAGTTGCCCTCACCACCAGATTTCTGAGCAGCTTCTCCTCCAATATTTTTATGAAGGACTCAGTAACATGGAGAGAAATAGGATAGATGCTGCTAGTGGTGGAGCCCTTGGAGACATGACCCCTGCTGAAGCCAGAAATTTAACTGAGAAGATGGCTTCAAACTCCCAACAATTTAGTGCCAGAAGTGATGCTATTGTCATTAGAGGAGTACATGAAGTAGCCACAAATTTATCTTCATCAACTGAGACTAAGAAGCTTGAAGGTAAACTAGATGCCTTGGTTAACCAGGTAACCCAATTGGCCATGAATCAAAAATCTGCATCTGTCGCCAGACTTTGTGGTTTATGCTCCTCTGCCGACCACCACACAGACCTTTGCCCTTATGTGCAACAATCTGAAGCAATTGAATAGCCTGAAGCTTATGCTACAAAATGCTGTTAGCCCAAGCAGACCATACGTTCCTTCACAACAGCAGCAACAACAACCTTATTTTCAAAATGCTGCTGGCCCAAGCAGACCATACGTTCCTCCACCAATCCAACAGCAACAGCCCCAAAAACAGCAAACAGTTGAGGCTCCTCCGCAACCTTCCCTTGAAGAACTTGTGAGGCAAATGACTATGCAAAACATGCAATTTCAACAAGAGACCAGAGCCTCCATTCAGAGCTTAACTAATCAGATGAGACAATTGGCTACACAGTTAAATCAACAACAGTCCCAGAATTCTAACAGATTACCTTCTCAATCTGTCCAGAATCCCAAAAATGTGAGTGTCATTACATTGAGGTCGAGAAAGCAGTGTCAAGGACCTCAACTAGCAACATCTTCCTCATCCACAAATGAACCTGTCCAACTTCACTCTACTCCAGAAAAAGATGACGACAAAAATTTAAAGAGTAAGTTACCTAACAATTTCTATGCAGGTGAATCTAAAGAGAAGCAGCATATCCCTCTTCCATTCCCTCCAAGAGCAATTTCCAACAAAAAAAATGGAAGAGACAGAGAATGAGATATTGGAAACATTTAGAAAAGTAGAGGTAAACATACCCCTGCTGGATGCAATAAAGCAAATTCAAAGATATGCTAAATTCTTGAAGGAGTTGTGCACTAATAAGCGGAAGCTTAAAGGAAGTGAAAGAATTAGTATGGGCAGAAATGTCTTCGCGTTGATTGGTAAATCTGTTCCCTAAATCCCTGAAAAATGTAAAGATCCAAGTACATTCAGCATACCTTGTCTTATAGGGAACAATAAGTTTGACAATGCCATGCTAGATTTAGGAGCTTCTGTTAGTGTGATGCCTATGTCTATTTTTAATTCTCTATTTATTGGTCCCTTGCAGTCAACTGATGTGGTAATTCATTTAGCTAATAGAAGTGTTGCCTATCTTGTTGGTTTCATAGAGGATGTCTTAGTTAGAGTTGGTGAACTGATTTTCCCTGTTGATTTTTATATTTTGAATATGGAGGAGGGATTTTCTAAAGGATCAGTTCTCATCATTCTAGGCAGACCTTTTATGAAAACTGCTAGAACTAAGATAGATGTATATGCAGACACACTATCTATGGAGTTTGGTGATATAACTGTTCATTTTAATATTCTTGATGCTATGAAACACCCATCTGAAGATCTTTCTGTATTTCGTGTTGAAATAATTGACCATATTGTTGATGAATACATGACTGATCTTCATTCTAATCTGCATGTCTGTCACTCTTCATGCATTGAATCTGAATTTGTACTTGATCATATGTCTGAATTTGATGCTGAGAGTGAATCTGAAATTGATATTGATTACATGTCTGGTGATGTTTTACCTCTTGAGATTGATTTTCTAGAGTCAGATAGAACTAACCATGTTTCAGGAAGTACACATACCTCTGACTTTCTTTATGAGGTACAGGCTGAGAAACCATCTCTTTCTATCATTATCCAGCTGCCCACACCAGAATTGAAGCCTTTGCCATCAAATTTAAAATATGCTTACTTGGATGATAGCAAAAGTTTTCCAGTAATTATATCTGCCTCCCTTGCTGATGAGCAAGAGGAGAAGCTGTTATCAGTTCTCAAGAAGCATAAGAAGGCTATAGGCTGGACCCTGGCAGACATTCCTGGTATTAGCCCATCCACATGTATGCATCAGATAAATTTAGAGGATGAGGCTAAACCAGTAAGACATCCATAGAGAAGACTTAACCCGGTGATTCTTGATGTAGTAAAGAAGGAGGTAACCAAGCTTTTGCAAGCTAGAATCATTTATCCTATCTCCGACAGCCAATGGGTAAGTCCCGTCTAGGTAGTCCCGAAGAAAACCGGCCTCACCGTGATAAAAAATGAGAAGGAGAAGTTGATTCCTACTCGGGTGCAGAACAGTTGGAGAGTCAGCATGGACTATAGGAGGCTGAACCAGGTTACCAAAAAGGACCATTTTCCACTGCCATTCATTGACCAGATGCTTGAATGCCTGGCAGGTAAATCTCACTATTGTTTCCTTGATGGTTTTTCTGGTTATATGCAAATCACTATTGCTCATGAGGATCAGGAAAAGACCACATTCACCTGCCCCTTCGGCACTTTTGCCTATAGGAGGATGCCTTTCGGCCTATGCAATGCCCCTGGTACCTTCCAGCGGTGCATGATTAGTATTTTTAGTGATTTTTTAGAAAATTGCATAGAAGTGTTTATGGATGATTTCACTGTATATGGATCCTCTTTTGATATTTGTTTGGATAGTCTGGACAAGGTTTTGAATAGATGCACTGAAACTAACCTTGTTCTAAATTGTGAAAAATGTCATTTTATGGTTGAGCAAGGTATAGTTTTAGGCCACATTATTTCCAATAAGGGCATTGAAGTAGATCCTGCAAAAATTTCTGTTATTTAACAATTGCCTTACCCCTCTTGCGTGCGAGAGGTGCGATCTTTTCTTGGTCATGCAGGATTCTGCAGGCGCTTTATAAGAGATTTTAGCAAAGTAGCCCTTCCACTATCCAACTTGTTACAAAAAGAGGTGGAGTTTGACTTTAATGATAAATGCAAAGAGGCTTTTGATTGCCTCAAAAGAGCACTGACTACCACCCCCATCATCCAGGCACCCGACTGGATAGTCCCTTTTAAGGTTATGTGTGATGCATCCAATTATGCATTGGGGATTGTCCTTGCTCAGAAAATTGATAAATTGCCTAAGGTGATATATTATGCTTCTAGGACTTTAGATGTTGCCCAAGCGAATTATACTACTACTGAGAAAGAGCTACTAGCCATAGTTTTTGCTCTTGAAAAATTTCGTTCTTATTTGCTTGGTACTTGCATTATTGTTTATACTGACCATGCAGCTTTAAATTACTTGTTGAAGAAGGCTGATTCAATGCCTAGGTTGATCCGATGGATGCTCTGGCTCCTAGAATTTGACTTGGAGATCCGTGATAGGAGTGGAGCACAAAATTTGGTTGCTGATCATTTGAGTCGGATCGAACATGTGCTTGATAAGGACTCACCCATTCGGGATGATTTCCCGGATTATCATTTATATATATTGTATAGTATTTCTGATTCTCTTTCTACTCCCTGGTTTGCTAACATTGTCAATTATTTAGTTGCTTCTGTTTTTCCTCCCTTAGCATCTAAGGCTCAAAAAGGTAAAATTAAAAGTGATGCTAAGCATTTTATTTGGGATGACCCCTACTTGTGGAAATTGTGCAGTGATCAAGTCATTAGACGATGCATTCCAGACCATGAGACTGACTCAGTCCTGCGGTTCTGTCATTCTTCCGCACCGGAGGTCATCTGGGTATTCAACGGATAGCTCGCAAAGTACTTGACTGTGGCTTTTATTGGCCCACCATCTTTAAAGATGCGTGGAAGATTTGTAGCACTTGTGAGCAGTGTCAGAGAGCAGGAAGTGCACTTACATGGCGACAACAAATGCCTCAGCAACCTATGCTATTCTGTGAGGTGTTTGATGTCTAGGGTATAGATTTCATGGGCCCTTTTTCTGTCTCTTTTGGTTATGTTTACATTCTCCTTGCAGTTGATTATGTTTCAAAATGGGTGGAAGCCAAGCCCACTAGAACTAATGATGCTAAGGTTGTTGCAGATTATGTCAGATCTAATCTGTTTTGCTGGTTTGGAGTACCTAAAGCAATTTTAGTGATCAAGGAATCCATTTTGGTAACAAATCAATGCATGCCTTGCTTAAAAAGTACAGGTTTGTACACAGGGTATCCACAGCATACCACCCCCAAACCAATGGACAGGCATAAATTTCTAACAGGGAGATCAAGAGAATTTTAGAAAAGATTGTGCAGCCAAGCAGGAAAGATTGGAGTACCAGGCTAGATGATGCTCTTTAGGCACATAGGACTGCCTACAAAGCACCTATAGGAATGTCTCCTTATCGGGTTGTCTTTGGAAAGACATGTCATCTTCCAGTTGAGATTGAGCACAAAGCATACTGGGCAGTGAAGACCTGCAACTTCTCTATGGATCAAGTTGGTGAGGAAAGAAAGTTGCAACTGAGTGAGTTAGATGAGATCCACCTAGAAGCGTATGAGAATGCCAAGTTCTACAAAGAAAAGACCAAGAAGTTCCATGATAGCATGATAATTAAGAAGGACTTCATGGTTGGGCAAAAAGTGTTATTGTATAATTCTAAGCTTGGACTCATGAGTGGTAAGTTGAGGTCTAAGTGGATTGGTCCTTTTGTTGTTACTAATGTTTTTCCTTATGGTACATTTGAGATCAAAAGTGACTCCATAAACAAGAGCTTCAAGGTCAATGGGCACTGACTTAAGTCATTCCTCACGAACCCTTCTTTAGTGGACGTAGTGGTGGAAGAGACTTCCTTACTCCACCCTACTCTTCCTCCATCATGACTTAGGGAGTTTTTTCTTTTCCTATCTCCTTCTTTACTTTTATTACATTTGTCCGATTCTATTTGATGGTTTAATTGCTTTTAATCTTGCTACATTGAGGACAATGTGTTGTTTAAGTATGGGGGGAGTGTTCTTTGGTTTTGGTTTTGCTAGTTTTGTTAGTTTTGTTTGTGTTAAATTTGTTAGTTTTGTTAGTTTTGTTGGGTTTCTAGTTTAATATTTTAGGTCAATTCTGTTTGCATGTACAACTTTGCATATTTTTATTTGAATTATAGGATATGTTCAAGAAATGGGTAATTGTTTTGAAAATAAAAGTCTCTTGACATTTTGTGATTCGAAATCCTTGTTTTTCCTCTACATGTCATGATGGTTTTGAAAGCTCAATTTGAAAGTTATAAGTTTACCTTTGTGAGAATTTGAGCCATCCATTATCATAATCTTTTGGTGTGTTTTGCCCCATTGATTGCTTGCACAATAGCCTTGGCTTGATTCTTGTTGATGCTTCCTAATTCACATGCATATTTGAAAATGATTTAGGCAATTTTGTTCTTATAAGCTTCTAGCCAAATGGACTTACCCTGAATTAATTCCTTTGATAGCCCCTTTGAGCCTCTGTTCCCCTTTCTTTGTTTTTAAGCTCATTACAAGCCTTAAGTGAAAAACCATGATATCACCTTACCCTTAAGGAATTTTGGAGCTTTGGAATTGTTTTGGGAATAAGTGTGGGGGGGTATGTTTCATTGGAAGATATGATTTTTGGCCATGCTTAATGTTTTATTTTGGCCATGCTTGATGTATATATATATTGCCTAGTTCTTGCTTTAATCTTCAAATTCGTACTGTTTAAAAAAAATGAAAAAAAAAATCAATTGCTGCAAATTTTTACTGTTCAAAAAAAAAAAGAAGAAAAGAAGTGAAGTTGAATAAATGAGGTCTTGTTATGAGGACTTGATTTGGGAGCCTTGGTCGATTTTGTTGATATTAGAGGGTTTGGGTTTACTACTTGTGCTTAATTCCCACTTATTCCCCATTGCTCCTCTATTCCTTTGGGATTTAGCTACTTATTCCATACTTTTTCCCTACCTTGTCCTTGGCCTCATTACAACCTTTAAAGACCTTTTGATCCTCATGTGCATGTGTTTGTCAAGTTGTTTGTCAATTTTATAATTTTTCCAAGTCTATGTGGTGTTTGTTTTCATGGGTGCTTCGAGAGTAAACAATAGCCTAGACACTTGAGAGATAGAGTGTATATCTTGTGAGGCTTTATCACTTTTCATTCTTGAGCTGATTAACTATTTTGCCATGATTGAGTTGCTTGGATGATTTTCACGAATGTCTTGACTCTTTGGATCTCTTCATGTTAGATGTTACCGATTCCTTTCATTCCTAGATGTTCATTGAGAAATATGTAAATGTTTTTGTTTGTCTCTCTTTGATATCCTTGGATTTTGCTCTTTGTTTCATTTTGCCCAGGAGTGCAAAAGGCTAAGTATGGGGGGTTTTGATGTGCCATTATTTTCTCCTATTTCTTAACCTTTTTTGCACCATTTTAATTACTGATTAGTCTTAATTGTCAAATTAATTAAGCAGTTTTATTATTTGGGCCCATTCAGCTAATTTGATGTTTTTAATCTAATTTCAGGAATTAATGAAGCATTGGACTTGAATCCAGAATTGGGCTTGGACTTGAAGAGGGCAGACTATTTTATTCTACAAAAATTTATCTTATCTAGACTTTATCTTATCTAGATATTATTTAGATTTGATCTCATCTAGATATTATTTCATCTAGATCTTATCTTATCTTATCTAAGATTTGATTTGATTTTATTTATGGGCTTGGATTTAAAACAGATTTGTAAGCTTTGGGGCTGGAAAACTATATAGCAGCACCAAGGTTCTAGTTTAGACCTTCTCTTCTCTCTCTCTCTCTCCTTTTTCGTTTTAGTTTTAGGCTTCTCTTCTTCTTTTAGACACTTTTTCGTTTTGCAATTCTAGTTTTTACTTTTCGTTTCAGCAATAAAATTTCGTTCACTATTGATTAATGGAAGGCTAAGTCTCTAGTGTTGTTTTCTCTTGAGGATCAAGCACAGTTCTCTTTGAGGTTATATTATTACTGTTAAATTATGTTCAGTTTTTTCTCTTCACTAATTACTTTGAATTTGTTGTTATTAATTCATGCATGCTTAGTGCTTGATTAATAGTCTCTACGCTTAATTTACGTTCATGCTTAATGATCGTTTATGATTAATTGGTGTATGTGTTGCTTAATCACATAATGAATGCCTTATGTTAAATTTCGCTTAGTAATTTAATTTAGGGTTGGATTAAGTGGTTGAACTGATAAAGGATAAACTCTCGTAACCTAGGATAAGAAACTTGCTTATGAATCAAGGGGAAGCAGCGTGTTTTAATTTTGATATTTTCTAATTCAATTTTACTCGTTGTTTAATTTACAAAAGCAAACAACCCCCCCCCCCCATTCGTTACTATTTTCCTACTATCTGTCATGAACATTTGGTGTATCATTGCTCGTTGGGAAACGACCTAGGATCACTTCCTAGTTACTACATTTTAATGTTTATTTGATTCAGGTACGGCCTCGATCAAATTTGATTCAAGTCAGCAATGCCTTTTTTCTTTGATTTCCATTTTTGCTCCAAATTTTTTTCAAAATCCACCAATGGTTCTTTTCTCGCTATAGCAAACTCAGGTCTTGCTACAACAAAATTCTCTTTTGAAAACTGAAAAACATTGTCTCACTCACTAAAACAAATTGACAACACACTGCAGTATATTACATTTTTTGCTCAATTCCTAAATATTACACGAAGTCTTTGTGAATACAATACATAATACTTATTGTTTCTTTACTACTAGATTAGGTACACTTTCCTAGATCATGAGCTAACATGAAGGTGAGTCAGGTGATGTGTCAACCTCATATTTCACGTTGAAAATCTATATTGGTTGTATAACAATATCAATAAAAAAAAAGACGGTGTGGTGACATATTTTAAATTATAATGAAGTATATTGCATCGATTTTTTGTTTATTTAAATCAATCATTATATTGATGGAAATTTTATTTGATCTGTTGGGACCAGTGTTGTCAAATGGCGGTCATGGGGGTGCCATAGCGGAAAGGCGTGGCAGTTTTTTGAAAAAATGCCACCGAATAGCGGTGGCGTGACGGGTTGCGAATGACGGCGGCCATAGCCATGGCGGTCATGGCAGTTATGGCGGCATGGCGGAAATAGCATTTTATTTTTTGTTTTTTTTCCACGGTAGGAGTTGGGCTGACCCGACCCAACCCTACCCGGTAAGTTAATCAAAAGCGCAGTCGTCCCCTCCCACGCAGTTTGAATCAGAATTCAGAATGCAGCCCTCCTCCAACTAAAAGCGCAACCCCTACACCCAGCCGCGACCCCCCGCACGCAGAACGCAGCCAGCAGCAACGACCCCACAGCGGTGACGAGCACCGACGACGACGCCCACGAAGGCAGCGAACATCACGGCGTTTACGAAGTGGTGCGTGCTAGCTTTAATTTTTTATTAAATTTTGTTTTTGCTGTTTGGCCGCAGCTTTTCGTTTTCCTTTTGCTATTTGACACTCTCTTTTTACTTTTGACAGTCTCATTTTTATTTTTTTTCTATTTGACACCACAATTTTTTTTTCTGTTTAGTCCTCTTTTAATTGGCTGAACCATCATCCTATGCTGCTACTGCAAGTGTAACGAGGAAAAATAAGACAGACCCAGGCTGGAAATATTGTCATCCACTGGTAGAAGGAGAAACAAACATAATTGTTTGTAATTTCTATGGAAAAATCACAAAGGGAGGAATAACCAGAGCCAAACAACACCTGATTGGGAAGTCGGGTAACATTGCAACTTGCAAGAAAACTCCACCAAATTTAGTCGAAGAGTTGAAGGAATATATGACTACCAAAAAAAGTGGGACCACTTACAGTACTTATGGCAGTGGTAATATGGCAAATATAAGAGATTTTGAATTTGGTGAACCAATTGGATGTGATGGAAGTGAAGATGATGAGTTTGCGGACTCTTGTAATGCTATTGCAAGTGCAAAGACAAAGTATGAGACTAAAAAAAGGACTAATGGACAAATTTTGTAAGAATCCAGAAAATACAATCAATCGGAGAAAAATAGAGATGTTGAGGCAAATGAACATAAGAGAGTCAATGGATAAGAATGAAGTATTGAAGGTGCATCAACATATTTCTCGCTTTTGGTACCAAGCGGTTAGTCATTCAACCTCATTAAATTGAAAAGCTTTTAGAATATGGTTGTAGCCATTGGTCAATATGAGCCACATTTGCCCATTCTTAGCTATCATGTCATCAGAGTTCCACTCCTGAAGAAGGAAGTTGAATATACTGAAAATTTGATAAAAGGCCACAGGGAGCAATGGGTCAAGTATGGTTGTACTATTATGTCCGATGCATGGACTGATCGGAAACAAAGATGCATCATTAATTTTTTTATTAACTCTCAAGTTGGTACCATATTTTTGAAGTCTGTTGATGGCTCTGATTTTGTAAAGACAGGTGAAAATATTTTTGAGGTTCTTGATGCCACTGTGGAGGAAGTTGGAGAAGAGAATGTTGTTCAAGTTGTAACCGATAATGGGAGCAACTATGTTTTAGCGGGTAAGTTGTTGGAGGAGAAAAGGAAACATATTTATTGGACTCCTTGTGCAGCTCATTGTATTGATTTGATGCTTGAAGATATTGGGAAGCTTCCCTTGATAAGGAAGACAATTAGAAGGGCAATTAATCTAGTTGGGTTTATCTATGCCTATTCTAGTACCTTAAGTTTATTGAGAAATTTTACAAAAAAGAGGGAATTGGTGAGACATGCTATTACTAGATTTGCCACTTCTTATCTAACTTTAGAAAGGCTCCACAAAGAGAAAGCCAATATTAGAAAGATGTTTACTTCTGATGAATGGACCTTAAACAAGCTATCTAAGGAGCTTAAGGGAAAAGAAGCTGCAAAGGTAGTGCTCATGCCTTTTTTTTGGAATAGTGTGGTTTACACTCTTAAAGTCATGGCTCCACTTGTGAAAGTGCTTCATCTTGTGGATGGTGAAAGGAAACTAGCCATGGGCTATATTTATGAAGCAATGGACAAGGCAAAAGAAACAATTATCAAGTCTTTCAACAACAATGAAAGCAAGTACAAAGATGTGTTTGCAATCATTGATAAAAGATGGAATTGTCAGCTTCATAGACCATTGCATGCAGCTGCCCACTTCTTAAATCTAGAGTTCTTTTATGACAACACTGACTTGGAGTTTGATTTTGAGGTCACCAATGGTTTGTTTGAGTGCATTAAGAAGTTTGATTTAGAGGTCACCAACTTGGGACAGACTAGAATGCTGACCTAGCTAGGAGGGCTTAATGGAATTTTAATCACAGAATCCAATCTAGCTTTTATGGGCTAATTTCATATATACTTGCCATGATACTCTGCAAGCTCCAGCTCCATTTCACTTGCTTGTCTTGTACCATCTCCAACAAAAACTCCAGCACAATATGGAGATCCTCCTCTTGTGGACTCCAAATTGAACATTCTAGCACCAAAGCTATAACCAATAGGAACATAAAGCATACCAAAACTATAACCAATAGGAACATAAAGCATACCAAAACTATAACCAATAGGAACATAAAGCATACCATGGAGGACAAACTATGTCATTGCTGTCCAACTACAACAGTTGTCATTCAAACAATGTTAATTGGTTGAAGCTTATGTCAGAGATTCATGACACTTACTATTTTTTTTCCCGCATTCTATGCACCAAAAGAAGCAAGCTTGTCAACATAAGCATTGCCTTCGCGGTAGATATGTAAAATTCTAAAACTAAACTTTTTAGTTGGATCTATACAATTCACCTAGCGGTTGTAAAGAGTCCATGGGGCTGAAAAAGGATGATTATATAATGCATTGAGAATATTGTTGTATGATTGTGCTAATCCTAATTGTATTGAGAATATTGCTACATGATTGTGCTGATCTTAATTGATTCTATATGTATTAATTCTGATTGTATGTATTAATTCTTATTGTATTTTAATTTTATTTTGTATCTTGATCTCTTGATTATTGGGATCACTTATTTTTAGGATAGATAGTTGTATCAGATATGTCAGGAAAAGCTATAAGAGAAATCTTAGTTAGGTGGTTGGATGACCATGTATATATATCTATCGATTGTTTCTAATAGAGGCAGAACAACAAGGAGGAGGTGAAGCATAAGCTAAGGAGAATGAAACCCAAGATGTCGCTGAAGATCAAGGAGGAGGTGAAAAAGCAGTTCGACGTCGCTTTCTTGGCGGTGGTTTGATACCCCGAGTGAGTGGCCAACATTGTGTCGATCCCTTAGAAAGATGGGAAGGTACGAATTTGTGTGGACTATCGGGACCTGAATCGAGCCAGTCCCAAAGATAATTTTCCTCTGCCACACATTGATGTCCTCATAGACAACACAGCCAATTTCACTTTGTTTTCCTTCATGAACAGTTTCTCAGGCTACAATCAAATAAAGATGGCGCCAGAAGATATGGAAAAGACCATGTTCGTTACCCTGTGGGGAACGTTCTGCTATAAGGTGATGTCCTTTGGGCTCAAGAACGCCGGGGCAACCTATCAACGGGCTATGGTGGCTTTGTTCCACAACTGAGGAAGAACACCTCATCAACTTGCGGAGGTTGTTCGAGAGGCTTAGGAGGTATCAATTGAGGTTAAACCCCGCTAAGTGCACCTTCGGGGTCAAGTCAGGAAAGCTGTTGGGTTTCATCGTAAGTCAGAAGGGAATAGAGGTGGACCCCGAAAAAGTAAAATCCATCCTTGAGATGCCGGAACCCCGAACCGAGAAGCAGGTCCGAGGTTTCCTGAGGCGTTTAAAATACATTGCCAGATTCATATCACAGCTCACAGCTACCTGTGAGCCACTTTTCAAACTCTTACGCAAGAACCAGTCCGTCCACTGGGACAAGGACTGTCAAGAGGCATTTGAAAAGATCAAATGGCGCCTCATGAAGCCTCCCGCACTTATGCCGCCGGTGCCCGGGAGACCTCTCATCCTGTACATGATAGTTGTGGACGAGTCGATGGGGTGCATGCTGGCACAGCATGATGAGTCGGGAAAAAGAGAGCGAGTCGTCTACTACTTAAGTAAGAAGTTCACGGCCTGTGAGATGAACTACTCCCTGCTGGAAAGGACATGTTGCGCTTTGTTTTGGGCGTCCCATTGAATAAGACAGTACATGCTGAGCCATACCACCTGGCTGGTATCTAAGATGGACCCGGTCAAGTACATCTTTGAGAAGCCCACTCTCACGGGGCGGATCGCTCGGTGGCAGGTTTTGCTATCCGAGTTCGACATAGTCTACATAACCCAAAAAGCAATAAAGGGAAGCGCCTTAGCGGACTATTTGGCTCAGCAACCTCTCAATGATTATCAACCCATGCATCCCGAGTTCCCAGATGAGGACATCATGGCCTTATTTGAAGAAAAGCTAGAAAAGGACAGGGACAAGTGGATCGTGTGATTCGATGGAGCATCTAACATTCTGGGCCATGGCGTTGGGGCGGAATTGGTCTCTCCGGACAATCAATGCGTACTTTTCATGGCCAGACTTGGTTTCGACTGCACCAATAACATGGTTGAATACGAAGCATGTACCCTGGGTGTCCAGGCAGCAATTGACTTCAACGTCAAACTGCTCAAGGTGTACGGAGACTCGGAACTGGTGATTCACCAGCTAAGAGGAAAGTGGGAAACTAGGGATCACAAGCTAATACCCTACCAGACCTAAATCAAGGAGCTGGCTGAGTTCTTGGATGAGATCTCTTTCCATCACGTTCCCCGAGAGGAAAACCAAATGGCCGATGCGCTCGCCACTTTAGCATCCATGTTCCAGCTGACACTGCATGGAGACCTACCATACATTGAGTTCAGGTGTCGCGGAAGGCCCGCATATTGTTGTTAGGTAGAGGAGGAGCAGGACGGTAAACCTTGGTATTTTGACATCAAGCGATACGTTGAAAGCAAAGAGTACCCACCGGAAGCTTTCGACAACGACAAAGGGACGTTAAGGAGGTTGGTGGCCGGTTTCTTTTAAAACGGGGGCATACTATACAAGAGAAACCCATGACATGGTTTTGCTCCGATGCGTGAACACTAAGGAAGCTGGACGCATGCTGGAGGAGGTCCATGAGGGCTCTTTCGGTACGCATGCTAACGGGCACGCCATGGCTAGGAAGATCCTGAGGGCGGGCTATTATTGGCTCACCATGGAAAGCGACTGTTGCCTCCATGTAAGGAAGTGTCACAAATGTCAGACATTTGCAGACAATGTCAACACTTCGCCCTTGCCATTGAATGTATTGGCCACACCGTGGCCCTTTTCCATGTGGGGGATAGATGTGATCTGAGCCATAAAGCCCAAGGCTGCGAACGGACATTGTTTCATCTTGGTGGCAATCGATTACTTCACCAAGTGGGTCGAAGCTGCCTCATACGCTAGTGTCACAAGGAGTGTGGTGGTTAGGTTCATCAAGAGGGAGATAATCTGCCGGTATGGTTTGCCAAGGAAGATTATCACAGACAACGACACCAATTTGAATAATAAAATGATGAGGGAAATGTGCGAGGAATTTAAGATCCAACACCACAATTCCACACCCTACAGGCCCAAGATGAACGGAGCAGTGGTGGCAGCCAACAAGAATATCAAGAAGATTATTCAGAAGATGACCGTGTCATACAAGGACCGGCACAGAATGCTCCCTTTCGCGCTATATGGTTACCGAACTACGAAGGGCCCTTCGTGGTAAAAAAGGCTTTCTCCGGAAGGTCCCATGTTCTCACTAACATGGATGACGAGGAACTACCTTCACCCGTAAATGTCAATGTCGTCAAGCGATACTACGCTTGAGACATGGGGCAATTAGGAGAGTCGTTGCATGTTTAATTTTTTGTTGGTTTCCCCCAGGGATTCCTGTCCTCTGTAAATTGTTGTCGCGATCATTTAAAGAGCGCGAGATTGATGATTTGTTGTTTCAACCTTGGTTTTGTGCCTTTAAGGATGCATATTCTTTTTAAATGATCCGAGCCTTTTCGCTCGGCCTATAGGGATGCTCTAAGTGCTTATTTAAAACTGAACCCAATGGGTTTTTGCTAAAGAATTATTGCGTTTGAAACTGCTCATGCATACGCATGCACATGCATTTTGTACCTTATGAATCGACAGACAGGGACATGATCATTTCAAGAGGTGGTCAATACAGCGTCAAATCCTAGACAGGGATGAACCAAGGTAAGTGGTAGCGTGGCCATATTTTCACTGCATAAATGCCATTTCTTGCTTTCAGATGCTCGGGGACGGGTATGAGCAGGCACTAGGCTGGTGATCAGCTGATCATCATCCCGCGACTGGCTCCGCATGTTGAGGAGGCCCTGTTAAGAGACAGCCTAGTATCCTTTAAAGCTTCTATCTTTTTATATGCCTAACTTATCCTATAGACTCCAAGCAAATGAGCACGGACCCATAGGTGAACGCATGATTTTCTTGTTTGAAAAAAAAAGGATGCACAGGGTTAGCTTGCCTGGGCAAGGTTAGCTCGCCTGGGCGAGCACCCCCTGCACGAGAAAGGTTAAAAGGAGAGGGAAGGGGTGAGTTTTTCACCCAAAACTTCTTCCTCTCATCAAAAAAATGTAAGCTCACTGGATCCCTTGGATTTCCAGCCTTAGGTCACCATTTCTCAACGTTTTTTTTATTCCATTTTGCGCTGTTATTCATCCCCAACAAGAGATGGCATTGAATAAGCTCTCCACAAAGATGTCTAGGAGGGACGCCCATGGGGAAAGCTCCAGTGCCTCCATGGAGCTCTCCACACGCAGGCATTGGACACCTCTAGTGACTCCCATGGCCAAGTTTGACCCTGAGATAGTCCTAGAGTTCTACACTAATGCCTGGCCCACGGAGGAGGGAGTTCGAGATATACGCTCGTGGGTAAGGGGTCAGTGGATTCCTTTTGGCACAGATGCCCTCAGCCAGTTCCTGGGCCACCCACTAATCTTGGAGGAGGACCAGCGGTGCAAATTCTACCAGAGGAGGGACCAGGCCTCCGGCTTTGACGAGGAGGCCATCGCCCAGCTGTTGTGCATACCGGGGCAAGACTTTGCCCAGACCGCTGCGGGGAGGCGGGAGTGGATTATGTGCACCAGTATGACTACTCTGACTCAGATATGGATGACGCTGCTACTCAGCAACATCCTGCTCAGCGACCATAATTTTGACCTCCCTCTGCCTAAGTGTCAGATGGTGTACACCATCCTGACATGGATGACTGTTCACGTGGACCAGATAATTGCTGACGCCATTTATTTGTTTGCAGGGGCGGCGCCCACTAGGCACCCTTTGGACCCGAAGAGGTCCAACAGGGCCCTGGGATTTTTGGCCTTGATCATGGGCCTCTGCCAGTTCTACGGGGTACTTGTCATCCCCAGCAAGGTAATCCGGCCGCCGATCACTCAAGCTTTCATCGAGAAATATTGCACCCCTAGGCAAGCGAAGGGTGACGCACAGCAGGCTGCGGATGCACCACCACCTCAGCAGCCCGATCCAGTTATACCACTGAGTGTGGAGCAGTATCTACGGCATATGGTTCGCCAGCAGATGGCCAACCACCGCGGGCAGGTGCAATTGCATGAGTGCTTCTACCATTTTAGCCTCAGCCAGTAGGGGCAGGGCTCCCCTCCTTTTGTATGCCCTAGAGATTGGCCCACTGAGGAGGGAACCGGACCCGCAGGATCCTCGAGCGAAGCGGAGGAAGCCCACATGGATGAGGATATGACCGACCTACTCGGTTACTTGGGAAAGGGCGGAGCTACATGACCAAGGTCGTCGCACTTGTGATTCCATGTCGTCTAACATCATCGCTTTCAGTTATTGTTTTTGTTTCCATTACTGCTTTCAGTTATTGTTTTTGTTTCCATTGTGATCTAACACTACTGCTTTTAGTTATTGTGTTTGCTCCCACCGTGGTCCGGCATTACGTCTCTCAATATGTTTTGTCATTGTTTTTTATTACGACTTATCATTGCATTTTCTTAGTTTATTTTGACGTAGGTGGGCCTTGCGTACCCTCGTTCGCACAACTTTTTAGAAAAGAAAAAAAAAAACATATGTGATCATAGATATCAACTTTTTCAAAAAGAAAAACAAAATAAAAATAAATTGGTTAACTAAAAAGCCAACATGCTTTGGAAAAGAAATAACTTCTGACTTTTCTTTGAAAGAAAAGATTTACTGATCGTGACACAAAGGCTTTGTTAAAAAAAAAATGTGTGTACGCACCTAAAGGGTGAATGCTGTGAAAATTTTCCCGAATGCCTAAGATAGACTCGGACATATGTATGAATTGATAAAGGAGCATATTTTGGAAACACTGGGTTGACTTAAATAGGAAAAATGATGAATCCTGAGCCCTAGTATCGCGTGACCACAAAAACTTGATGCTTGAGTGTCCACATAGGTGCATGCGTGACCAGTTTTGCATAAAATTTCTGAATCATCGTCGTTGCGCGCATGTCATGGAAATAATGTGGGACGTCCCTTTACCCTTGGACTGCTGACCAAACCAACACCCTGACATATATCATGTCCAGCCGTTCTACAAGTTCTGAGCCAAAAACACCAACTCACCATAAACATTGACCCAGGGTGAGAATGTCCATCTTTGCCCTCGGAAGAAAAGAAAAAGAAAAGAAAGAAAAAAGAGAAAAAAAAGAAGTTCCTGATCAAAGATCGGAAGAAGAGGAAAAGAAGAAAATTCCCAATCAAAGATTGGAAGAAAGCAAAAAAAAAGAAGAAAGAAAAATTCCAGATCAAAGATCGGAAGAAAACAAAATAAATATACAGAAAAGTCTTTGGACTAGACAATATCTGAACAATGCAGAATTGTCAAAGCAAACAAGAAAAGAAAGGAAACCACAGCTTGAAGTGGTCCTCTCCCTTTGATCGCTAACCAAAATCCTGTGCACTGACGACTTTGTCGCCTCGCACTAAACAAAAACAGAAAAGGAAAAGGCCCAAACACTCAGAGCCGAATTTCCCACTAAAACAACATTCCCGAAAAAGTCCTATTGATCCATGATCACGTGTGTAATCTTTAATTTGATAGGAAATGATTTGCAAAATCAAGTCATGACATATCAATGGTTCGGAATTAGGATAAAACACTTACCTGTGTGAGATTTATACACTTTGAGTGATTTTTCTTCTTTTTTGTTGGACCCAGTGTTTCCTCTAAATGATCGCTTAGAAGAAAATTTTATCAGCATACCCTCCTTCCCCCCGGTAGACACGTTTGTTTTTCTCCAAAAAACTATATGTTGCTCTGATCAATTGGAGGTTCTGTTTCTTTGCTAAAGTATGTTCGCATTTTAGCGAAAGAACTCCGAGACTATTTTAGTCTCACACAAAGTCAAGAACTACGTTGGTCTGAGTTTCTCATCATAAATTGAGGATATGTAGAAGCAAAAGCCTCACTTTTGTCGACCACCCCACTTTTTGCTATCTTGACCTGTCAGTCCGTTGGCACGCAGAGACGCCCTATACGGTAACCCATACACACTTATTTGCTATCCGTAAGACTCAAAGCCCGATAGTATGCAGTGACTAACGTCGTCATCTGCACCTTCCCCGGAGATGTCAGCGTCTTCTGGCCGAGACTGCCAAAAAGTCTCATTTTCTATCCATAAGACTCAAAGCCCGATAGCATGCAGTGACTAACGTCATCATCTGCACCTTCCCCGAAGATGTCAGCGACTTCCGGCCGAGACTGCGAACAAGTCTCATTTGCTATCCGTAAGCCTCAGAGCTCGATAGAATGCAGTGACTAACATCATCATCTGCACCTTTCCCAAAGATGCCAGCATCTTCCGGCCGAGACTGCGAAAAAGTCTCATTTGCTATTTGTAAGACTCAAAGCCCGATAGCATGCAGTGACTAACGTCGTCATCTACACCTTCCCCGGAGATTTCAACGTCTTCCGGCCGAGACTGCGAAAATGTCTCATTTGTTATTCGTAAGACTCAAAGCCTGATAGCATTTTGTGACTAACGTTGTCATTTGCACCTTTTCCAGAGATGTCAGCGTCTTCCGGTCGAGACTACGAAAAAGTCTCATTTTGCTATCCGTCAGACTCAAGGGTCTGGTAGCACGTGGATATACCTCATGGTTATCCGCACCTTTATCATCCAGAGACAAACAAGTCCGATGACATCAGAATGATGATGGTCGGCCATTTCTAATCATTTTGAAGATTTTTGCAGGTTCTCCCAAATTTTTTCCTTTGCCATCCAGAGACGTCCAAGTCCGACAACTCGTTTTGCTGGTTAGCTATTGATTGCTCGAGAAAGGATCCGCTCGAACGAAATTAGTGTATTATCTTTACTTCCCTTTCATCTTCGATAAAAGATAAGTAAATAGGGGCAACTGTCATACCCTAATTTCGTCCGGGAACCATTGTTTGTCGGCATGCGACCTTCGTTTGACCACCTCAAAATGTTTAACACCCATCGTTGTAGAATCCGTAAAGTTCTGAGATGTTTCAGGAAGAAACCAGTCAAAAACACAAAAACGGGAGTGTATTTAGCAAAGTGGAGTGTGTGTAAATAAACTATTACACTATAATTTCATCCGAGGACCATTGTTGATTGCTTCGGAAGGCTTAACACTCATCACGGTGGAATCCGTAAAGTTTCGTGAGATTTTGGAAAGAAAACAGCCAAAAACATAAAAATAAGGGGTGAACTTATCAAGATAGGGTGTAAATAGAAATTTGAATCTAGGCCCTTCCGGAATATTTTGGAAGTTGGGTTGCTTAAGGAGTAAGGAACTGGGCAGCAAGCTCCTCCACGTTTTGTTGAAAAATGGTTTTTGGGGCTTCCGTGGCTTCCGTAATGATTCCGTTAAATTTCCAAAAATCTTGGGTAAGCATATTTCACTTAATATTGGTGAAAGGAAAGAGAAAAAAAGATGAAAATCAAATCCGAAAAACTTCCGTAAGGCTTCCGTAACTTTTTCGTAAAGTACGAAAGGGGGTGAACTTAGTAATTGGGGTGCGCTTAGAAATTTTTCTCAAGAAGCCTCTGGGTGGCAAGCACCTCCCTTTTTCCCTATAAATAGGGGAGGGGGGCTGTTTCAAAAATATTCATGACCCCTAGGCTATGCATTTAAGCTATTTTGGGTAAAAAAAAACACATTTCCGTGAAGAAGAATCGAGTAGCAGTGCTTCCGTAACGCTTCCGAGACATTTCCGTGAGTAAATCTGTGAAGATTTTCCTGCGTTCTTCACCGTTCTTCATCCGTTCTTCGTTCTTCAACCGGTAAGTGTTCGAATCCGAGACTTTCAATTCATTTCTTGTTTTGTTTGCTTTCATCTTCATCTCGTTCCTTTTCGATTTTCTTTTCTTCCATTTTTAACGTACTTTAACCGTTTATTTAAGCCGTTATCTCGCCTAATAAATGATAAAATGAATTTCAACCGATCATTTGTGTTGTAATGTCGTTTAATCACTGTTAAAGCAAAATCTAACCGATCGTTCACGCTGTAACCTTGGTTAAACAAAAAAAAAAGCAAAATAATAATAAAATAATCAAAATATCTTAAAAAAATAATAATAAAATAATAAAAATATCTTTGAATAAAATAATCAAAAAAATCAATCGGATGTTTTTCTTTGGAAGTTTCCTTGAATGAATTGACTAATAACCAAAGTGAAACTAAGGTTAAAATCAACTCACACATCAAGCTTTGTCCGTAAAAGTCACTTAAAACCGTTTTAAGGTCCAACGCCTTAAACGGTCCTCTTTGCTTTTATCGGTTAACATGGACCGTTCAAAAGCATAAAATCAACTCATAACTTTACCACTTTTGCAATAACTGCGTAGATCTTATTTCCTCATCGCAATTGAGGATGCGTAGGAGCAAAAGCCCCGCTTTTGTCGACCACCCCAAGAGATCGTTAATGATCCAATGCCTTAACGTTTCTTTCCTTTCAAAAACAAGAGATCGTTAATGGTCTAACGTCTTAACGTTTCTAAAATAAGAGATCGTTAATGGTCCAACACCTTAACATTTTTGTCCTTTCAAAAGAATCAAAAGATCGTTTAATGGTCCAATGCCTTAAACGATTTTTTGTGCGGTTAAAATCGATCTTGCGAAAAAAGATCAAAACAACTTAACCAACGTTTAGTTTTAAAATAACTACGTAGATCTGATTTCCTCATCGCAATTGAGAATACGTTGGAGCGAGGGAAACACCCTTGTCGACCACAAAAAGATAAAAAATACAAAAAAACATAAAATGCATAAAAACACAAAAAGACATAAAAAAAAGGGAAAATAAAACATTTTGAAGTCATATTTGCACACTTGATTAAAGGCTGCCATCCATTCTGACGGACGCGTGGGGTACTAATACCTTCCCCGTGCGTAAGAACAGATGTGACTCTTCATGTTTAAATATGAAAATTAAAACATTTAGAAACACTGGTAATCGATTACAAGTATTGTGTAATCGATTACAGAAGTTAAAAATGATTTGAAAATGTTTTATCACTAGTTGTGACTGTTGAAGTTTGAATTCTAACATTTTAAAACATTGGTAATCGATTACATGCTCATGGTAATCAATTACAGCTTTGTAAATCAGTTTTGAAAACAATGTTGGCTACTGATAATCGATTACTACCTTATGATAATCGATTACCAGAGAGTAAAAATTCTTTGGTAAAAGATTTTGTGAAAAATTCTTGTGCTACTCAATGTTTTGAAAAACTTTTTTTGTACTTATCTTGATTGAGTCTTCTCTTGATTCTTGAATCTTGATCTTGATTGTTCTTGAATCTTGATTCTTAAAACTTGATTCTTGAATCTTTGGAATTTGCTTAACTCTTGATTCTTTGCCATCATCAAAATAATCTTGGAAGTCATTGCTTCCACATTAATTATATATAATATCAATTTTATATATATATATATATATATATATATATATATATATATATCCATATTTTATATTAACAAATTCTTGTAATTAACTTCAAATTAATTCCATTTTTATCAAATAAATTAATGTAACATAATAATTTTAAATCGAATCGAGTTAATGATCTAAACCAAATTGGTTCATGAGCTTGAATTGAATTGACTTTCAGCTTGAAAAAAAATAAATTCAAATTGAGCTTCAAACATAACTGATTCTTATCCAGTCAAATTGAGATAAACAAGTTCAACAAGATATGACTCATTTCTCAGTGGTGCAAACTACAACGGGAGTATAAAGTCAATTGTACCAAAATATAATTGACATATAGTAAAAAAGATAAAAGTTAGGAACAAATTATTTTCAATACATTTTCTTTTATTGGTTGACATTCATTGGAAATGACAAAATTTGTTGGGTCCCACATCATATGTAATGATTTTCTCTCTCTTGAATTTGTAGTTTTCAATAAATTCCAACTAATTACAGATGGTGTGTTAGAAGGAGTATGCTAAAAACTATTTCATAGCCCTCCTTTGGTAATAAATTAACTATCATTTTCCTTAATTAATTATTAAACCAAATTATTCTTCAAATAATAGATAAGATTGACGTTGTAAAAGAAAACTACCTGGAAAAAAACTCAGTACAGATATACATTTTTGTACCCAGAATGGTTTATATAGAAAATCATTTGCACATACCATATAAGGCATTCAATTGAGATTCACTTAATCTTGAAACCATTTTAATGCGGTCAAAATACAGGTCAGAAAGTCCACAGAGGCGTGCTTGGCTCACCATATCAGACTCTAGTTCGCCAAACCAAACCTTTTACTATAAATTGAGCCTAACATACCCTCTATGTTGCACATCAGTATTCATATTTCATATCATATAAGATAGCAAAGCCTATAACCCATGGAGTCAAACAACATGCCAGACTTGAACGGTGTCGCTAAGAAGACTAAAGGTCAACAAAAGATCGAAATGAAGAAGATGAGAAATGAGAGTAACCTTTGGGTGACATTCTCGAAGCGTCGCACTGGGGTTTTCAAGAAAGCCAATGAGCTTGCAACCCTTTGTGGCGTGGATGTCGCTGTGATTATGTTTTCACCCGGTAATCGAGTATTTTCGTTTGGCAGTCCCAGTGTTGATTCTGTTGTCCAACGCTATAAGACACAAGGCCCACCTCCCCTCCTTACCTTGGACCTCAATAAGGTGCACTCCACTGTGTACGAAGTTGAGCTCCACACACACCTCCACTGCTTGTCCAACCAAATTGCTATTGAGAAGAAGCGCACAAAGGATTTAAATCATTTAGCGAAGGCTGCAGAGGATCAGTTCTGGTGGGCTAGGCCTATTGAAAGCATGACCGATTCCCAACTTGACAAGTATAAGAAGATGTTAGAGGAGTTTAAGAGGCAACTCAAAGAAAAATGTGGGAACCTCAACTGATGATGCCCTATTTAAATTTTAAGTCAATGTTTTTTAATTTAATATGTTTTAGAATGAGCACTAGCTTAATCAAATTAATGTTTGGGGTGTGGTTAGGATTGATTATCTAGGACTTATGTTTTCGTTATGTTGAATAGTCTTCATCATGTGTTGGTAAACTATGTTTCCTTTATGTTGTTTCTTTGCTTTGTTAGTGGAGTTTGTAATTGTGATGTAGTTTCTACATGATGTAGTGTTTGAATGAAAGGGCATCTTAAATACATAAAAATCCAATTCTATTAGAAATTCCAACCTTTTGAACTTTGGTTGGGGATTTTCATTTTCTCATCTTCAACTAAGGTAGGTCTTGTTTGGAGGTAGGCTTAAAATAGAACAGCACAAATAATTCAATCTCCATTTCATTTCATAGGGGGTCAAAGAATAATTTAATGTATTTTAAATAGATAAGTAAAATATTTAATGTATTTTAAGTAATTAAAATTCATTTTTAATTATACTTTTAGTCTCCTAAATTTCAATTATGCCAATTGGATCCTGTACGTATCACAAATGTGTGATTTTAGTCCCTTAGATTTCCATTGTGACAATTGAGTGCCTTAGGTGTCTCTATTGTGCGATTTTAGTATCTTAAAATTTATAATTGCACTATTAGAACTATCATTTTTCAGGGAAAAAATCACATTATTGTGATACCTTGGGGACTAAAATCCCACAATTACAATACTTAAATGAAATTTATACAATTGTGTACATGAGGACCCAATTGATGCAATTGATATATAGGGGACTAAAGTCACACATTTGTGATAGCTGAGGGATCCAACTAGCTCAATTGAAACTTTAGGTATTTCAATTCTCAATTGTGATACCTTAAGGACCAAAAGTATCATTAAGCCAAATGGAATTCATAAAATGCATGCAATCAATATTTTAAAATTTTTATATTTTGTGTTTAGTCCCGACCATTTGGTTGGCTCTGTTAAGTGTTCATATGTCCATTAAATTTTTAAACAACAATTTGTGGTGGGTTTTAAAATCATCAATATTCATTTAGAATTTCAAATTAAAATTTCTAGTAGCTTAAAAACCGTCAAATCAATTAAAGAAAAAAAGAAAGAAAGAAAACATATTTGGAACCTAAAGATAATTCACAATCCACAACCTCATGCCAACTCTTGACAATAATACATATGCACTAACCTTGAAAAAAAATTTGGAAGAAAAGACAATTTACAATCCAAAATCTCATGCAACTCTTCTCAATAATACATATGCATTTTCCAAGAAAATAGATCTAGTACATAAATCCCCAACTCTCATGCAACTCTTCACAATTCAAAATAAAAACAAAAACATCATTGGAACACAAGGATGATTCATTAAGGCCACAACTTTAACTTCCCCTTCAATGACAAGCACCTCATCAATTAAAGCAAAAAATAAAAAAAGTCCAAACACTTGAATTAAAGATGTCACAACCTTGTCCATTTTTTCATAACTACCCCAATGCTACCCAAAACACAAAGGTAATTGAAGATGACACTTTTATTATCCTTCCACAATGTTGTGTGCGGGTGAGGTGATAATTGTTTCTCACACTTTGTTTTTGTGAGCAATTAGCCTAACTTTTTTAGGATTTTTGTTAATATATTGTTGCTATTGTGAATAAACTATTATAAAAAATCATTTCAGAAAATAAAAAGACAGTTTTTATTGTTTTGTTTTAAATTTTGATGTTACAAAGATATTTTTTAGTTTAAAAGATTGATAAGTTGCAGACTTAAGCTGACCATAGCTAGATGACCCTTCACCACAGCAAAAGAGGACCAGTTATCAAGTGAATGAATGTGAAGACTTGCCACAACGAATATGAATGTTGAAGACTAAGATATTGAGCAAGCACTCGCCACAACGAGTACAACTCTCACCATAGCCAAAGTTGGTCATAGAGCAAGAAGATTCAAGTGAAGTATCATTTGCAAAAGATGAAGCCTCGTTGTAGCAAGAAGTGTCCTCGCTACAATGAAAGTCTAATGTGACAGAAAAAATATATAGATTTGACTTCCATATGTTGAATGCGATGGAATTCAAGTCAGCAATGCCTTTTTTCTTTGATTTCCATTTTTGCTCCAATTTTTTTTCAAAATCCACCAATTGTTCTTTTCTCGCTATAGCAAACTCGGGTCTTGCTACAACAAAATTCTCTTTTGAAAACTGAAAAACATTGTCTCACTCACTAAAACAAATTGACAACACAATGCAGTGAATGTTTTAGATTACATTTTTTGCTCAATTCATAAATATTACACCAAGTCTTTGTGAATACAATACATAATACTTATTGTTTCTTTACTACTAGATTAGGTACACTTTCCTAGATCATGAGCCAACATGATGGTGAGTCAGGTGATGTGTCAACCTCATCCGAGTGGGAAATGTGATTGGTTGAGAAGTGAACTTGAAGTTGGTGATATGAGTTAGGGGTCTCAAGAAACCCAAAAACATGTACTGAGAACAAAAGACCACACATATTTGGAGTTGAGTTTCTAAGGGGGGTGTCGAGCCAATCAGCATCGAGGAAAGGTTTGTAAACAGTCACGATTCAAAAGGAAGGAGAAGCCTTTAGGTTTAGGGTTAACAAGAATCAATTTTCTTGATTATTTACAAATTTTAAATTAATAATAATTAGTGGTTTATATCCTAGCTATTGATTTATTTAAATGACATCTAAATTTTTAAAACAACTGGTCCATGGTGTGGTTGCATTTAAATGGTTTTAGAAAATTTTAAAATACCAAAAATTGTAATTTAATTATTTAAATAAATACAACCAATTTTAAAAACCACCAAAAAAAATTTAAAAATTTTCACATATGCGTCAACACTTAATAGAGCCAACCTAATGGCAAGGACCAAATATAAAATAAAAAAAAAATCCAATGACGAAAAGACAAGAAAAATCTTACTAGGGACCCAAAAAAATTTTGAGTATATTTCAAGAACCAATTAGAGACTTCAACCTTTTTAAAAAGTTAAATTAATTTTACAAGGTTATAATTAATCATTATCATGCAATTATGTATTACATAATAGTTTGATATTTAAGGTCACCTTATTTTCTTTAGCCATTTGTTTTGAGATAAAATTATGTTTCTAACAAAATAAATCCAAAAAAAATAAATTCAATTTTATAATAATTTTATGTTGATTATAAGTAGATTTACAATATAGAATATTAATATAATAATTATGCTCATATTTTTATCTATTTTCTTTCATTGAATTTTCTTCTTATTTCTCTTTATATTTCCAATTATATATCACTCATATCATATGGTTTGAGGCAAATTTGTTCCAAATTTAGGGGAGTTTGTTTTTTAATGCTCAAGGGATTGTTGTAAAACAAAAGCATACACATTTGGGAAAGCTACAACGTTTAAAAAAAAAGTAGAAAATCAATCAAATTCAAAAACAATTTCAAGTTGTTGTTGCTATTTTAAATTTGTGAATAAAATGTTGGGAAACAGTGTTTGGAATTGTTTGTCTCATGAATTGAAAAGGAAATTAGTTAGTGTTCTCCTAGACCCTTAGGTGCTTTGATTTCTAGGATATAAAAAAACAATTTTCCTTTGTAGCCTAGCCAAATTACAACTTTAATAAAGTCCTTAGTGATCCATGTTGTGTGTGCGCAATTGCATTGAATGAGATGGTATGCAAAGTTGGGATTATGTAATTCCAATTTGGATTGATTAAATATCACGTGCAGCTGAAAAACTTGTGTACTTAGGTAAAATACTAGCCTTGTGAGAAATGAATTGTATTTTTTATCTTTTCATTGCCAATTGCCATTCTTGTTGATCCCTTGAACTCTTGAGTTCATTTCTTTTATGATTCTATATATCAAAATCACCATAACAAGTGTGATTTTGAGATCGTGTGAACTTGCTTTGTTTTGGTGAGCATGCTTATGTTTTGGGAATTGTAATTGATCCTAGTCCTTAGTCTTGTCGTTAATCTAACTTATTTTAGTTTATTTTACTTTTTCTTGAGGACAAGCAAAGCTTTAAGTTTGAGGGAGTTTGATAACGGTTGTGCATTCCTATATTTGCAATCTATTTCACAACAATTATCTCACTTTTCCTTGAATCGTAGCTAAGTTTGCCCTTTTTTAAGTTAGGGAATATATATAATTAGTTAGATATTTTCATACAGTTAAAATTTAGAAAATTTATTAGCTTTTACATGTTTTTACAGTAATTTAGTCATTTTAGTGCACCTGGAAAGAAATTGAGGGTTTGGAAGTGAAAATTGATCACTCAATGAGTTTGCCAAGTAGCTTAACTAGGAAGCCATATTAGAAGAAGACACGTGGTAGCTGGTGGCTAAGCGAGAAGTCTATCTCTCTTAGCAGATTTCTCTTGAAGAAGCCATGTCAACAACATCAAGGCTCGTTGAGTGACGCAGCCTCTTTGGAAGAAGAAAAAAAGTGATCCCATGAAAAATTCACTTAGTGTGCTTTAATGAGGAAACAACAAAACAAAGATACTACATGGAATTTGGATCCACTCATCATTGGAGACATTCAATATCAATCTAGGTTTGCGTGTGTAGCGGTTAGAGACTCAGGAACTTACTCTCTTTTACTTCCTTCACCAATCTTCCATATTTTTTTTTAACTTTCCCTTGTATGTTTTGGTAGCTTCTCATGACAATGAGGAGTTAATCTCTTTGAAGTTGAGGATTTTGTGTACTAGCAAATCTCATGTAACTATGTCTACTATCTATTTAATGATTATTCAATAATAATGTTATTTCTTTGCTTTTAATGTTTGTTCTTGGCTTGATCACCCAAACACTTATTTGTATGTTTCATTGTCATTAGAAAATGCTTTAAAACTGAGATTTGAGAATACTATATAATGAATGTCTCATTTGGGGATAAAGTAATGTTTATTATTCTCTTAAATAATTCATTTAACTTAACTTGCTTAGGAGTTAGGAGTAGAGTTAAGTGATTTAGCCTCTTTTACTTGAGAAATCAAGGTTAGAAGACTTGAGTGGATTGAGATATTGTTATGGTTCTCATTAAATAGATAAAAATCATTTTTTATCGAGATGTTTGCCAAGTACCACTAAAAACCCTAACTAGTTTGTTTAATTGTTGTTTCCAATTACTGCACATCAACTGTTTGATATATTGTCTTTGTGAAATGTACCTTATTTTAAGTAGTTTAATTTTAGACCTGAACTTCAATTTATTGCAACCTTATCTCAAAAGAAGAAATTACCATTGCTTAGTTGTTGAGTTTATACAAAAAAGCTTAGTACAAACAAGTCCTTGAGGAGACCATCTTTCTACTTACTATTGAAAATACTACACTAATTGGTACATTTGTCAATGATGTAATAAGTTTTCTGGCTTCGTTGTCGAGGACTTGTTTCTCGTATTAGGCAACTTATGCTAATTTCATATTCTATGCAATGATTCGTTATTCTTCAATTCTTTGCTTTTAAATTCTGTTTTTGTATTACTCTTGAGTACTTTGCTAACATGTTCTTTAGTTGCTTTGTTCCATGTATGTGAGGTAGAGTTTCTTAAGAAGATCTAGTCCCTTTGGATCAAGAGATTCGAAGAACTTGTAGAAGAAACAATGCCTTAAGGAAGAAGCAAAAGCAAAAAGAGAATAGGGCTAAGAAAAGAACTCGACAAGCTTCATCTTCTTCACCACACAACCACAACCACAACCTACACCTCCACCACACTAGCCATTACTCTTACCTCTTCCTATCTTTGAGGAGCCTGAAATGGCAGAAGAAGAACATCCTAGAAGGACACTTGGAGACTATATTGCACATGTTGTGCAAAGGCACTTCATATTGGAATGTGTTATTTTGGCTATTAAAGGTTGTAGTGTCAATCTATAATTAGGATTGCTCCCTTCAATTGGTCTTAGCACATCTCTCAATTTCATGTAAAAAAAAGTTAATGGACCGGATTGGGTAATGCTCACCAGTACTTACTAATATATTCACACAAAACAAACCACTACTTATTAATATTTGAAAATGTTTAACTATACATTTTCATTCAATATTGTTACTTTTAGGTACACTAATTAGATTCAGTTTTATGCAAAAGCTTTATTCACCTTTAACTTAATAAAAATATCTTATAAATTTAATTTATTTCAAATTAATGTCAAATAAATACTCTCGTTTTTACTTTACGTATTATAAATCCTATAGTTTATGAAAAGTTGAATTCGAATGGAATTTGAATTTGGTCATTTTCCCGTTTTCCATCCATGGAATATTTTATATGACATGATGTGGACATTTGATGAATAATAATATCTCTACTGATTATGAAGCTACTTATACATTCATAAATATATACTAAATAAAAAACAAACGAGTTGAAAATCTTTTAGCATTCCATTGATTTGATCAAATTTATTTTATAGTTTCCTATTTATTAAAGGCGTACATTAACGAGTAGCGACTGATCCACATCCAATCGGGTTAGATTTAGAACCGTGGATTGCACGGGTCTCTGTTGTTATTTTAACAATATTAATATTAATAATTTTCATTTTATAAATTTTAAAAACATAATTTTTATTAAAAAATATTATCTACTTATTCATTTTTAAAATATTTACTTAACATTAATTTTATTATAGAAATTTGCTAAGATAAAAATTGATCATTTTTGTTTCTTTTAATATTTTAAATATTTACTTAATATCACAAAAAAAAACATAAAAATCAAATTGATTGATGTGAACTACATATCTACAAAACAAAAATAATAGTTTTCTAAAAAAAGTTAAATTGCTTAAATTTAAATTCTTAACATTTTATACAAACTGCATTTCCTTAAATGATAATAATAATAAGGTTAAATTACTCATTTGATCCCTATAGTTTCATGATTCTTACTTTTTTAATCCATATAGTTTGAGAGTGATCTTTTATTATTATTATTATTATTATTATTATTATTATTACCAGCCTAAAGACTGTGTATGATTAGTCCATTCAAGATTCAAGTGTGCGGTTCGAATGTTTTAAGTTCTAACTAGTGTTATTAAACTAATTGGTCGGATGGATTAGGAACAAAACTTATAACCAGTTCCAGTTTTTTATTTTTGGTGTACTAACCCGTTCGAGTTAATTCTTAGAATCATATGTTATTGATTTAATGTTGATGTCATCAAATTAGGTTAAAACACCTCTATGTAATAACTTTTATCTTTTTCTTAAATCAATATAGTCTATGTAATAATAACTTTCTATCGTGCTCTTCGACGGATAGATCCAGAAATCCGTGAGAAATAACTTTACTTAATAACTAGAGTTTTGCCCGTGCGACGCCCGGGCTCATACTCCTTTTTGAATATTACTAATATATGTGCAAAGTTTAATAACGATGTTTATTTGTATGATAATAATGTTGAGCTATGTTTAGAAAAAAGTAACATAAAGTAAGAATACAAACAAACCTAATTCTATTGTAAATTGTTGGATGGTGTTGATGTAGCAATGAAAGAGAGGTTGCACAATAAAGAGAGATAAATGAGTTCATTAGATTTTTTGATACAATTATTGATCATTTAATAATCAGAAGAATAATGATAATCTTTTTCACTTCCCATGATCATCTTTTGTATCTCAGCAAACATTTAGTCTATTAATCCATATATATACTCTAATAATCTACTTAGTATATTAAGTGCTAACCTTTTACGGTTTCTGTTTCTCATCCATATTTATTGTTGATCAGTATAATGATAATTTTTTCATATATTCACGAACAAACAATTGTAATAAAAAGAAAAACGCATGAGAGGTCCCTTTGTTGTTGATCAGTATAATGATAATCTTTTCCATATATTCACGAACAAACAATTATAAAAAAAAAAACGTATGAGAGGTCCCATGACGTCAACATGGAAAGTAATATGTTTGTCCCGTGGGTCATCCATATTTATTGTTGATCATATAATGATTATCTTTTTCACTTCCATGATAATCTTTTGCACCTCAGCAAACATTTAGTCTATTAATCCATATATATACTTTAATAATCTACTTAGTATATTAAGTGCTAACCACGTCAACATGGAAAGTAATATATTTGTCCTGTGGGTCATCCATATTTATTGTTGATCATATAATGATAATCTTTTTCATTTACCATGATAATCTTTTGCACCTCAGCAAATATCTAATCTATTAATCCATATATATACTCTAATAATCTACTTAGTATATTAAGCGCTAACCTTTTATGGTTTTCGTGCGTCATCCATATTTAATATTGATCAGTATAATGAATGGAGAGGAACGAAAATGGAAGATGGAGAGGATGCAAATGTGAGCATATCACGAAAACCCTTCGAATTCACTCAGTTCAGAATAACTCATCGTCTAAGTTATGATTATTTCCATATCCTAAAAGAAATGCTTATTAATTTGAAAATTATGATTATTTTTATATCCTAACAAAATATTTAAAATTGATTATTAAGTACCTATTAATTTGAAATGCAAATTAACAAAAATATGAATAAAATATGCTTATTAATTAAACGTTAATAAATTTATAATGATTACGGTAAAAACAAATACAAAATTGATGCTAGTTTTTATAATATGTCAAAATTGATACTGTAATATTTAAAATTGATTGTTAAGTACCTACTAATTAAGAATAGCTCATCTTCTAAGTTATGATTATTTCTATATCCTAAAAGAAATGCTTATTAATTTTAAAATTATGATTATTTCTATATCCTAACAGATATTTAAAATTGATTTTTATGTACCTATTAATTTGAAATGAAAAATAACAAAAATATGAATAAAATATGCTTATTAATTAAATGTCAATAAATTGACAATGATTACGGCAAAAATAAATACAAAATTGATGCTGGTTTTAATAATATGTTAAAATTGAGACGGTAATATTTAAAATTAATTGTTAAGTACCTACTAATTAAGAATAACTCATCGTCTAAGTTATGATTATTTCTATATCCTAAAAGAAATGCTTATTAATTTTAAAATTATGATTATTTCTATATCCTAACAGAATATTTAAAATTGATTGTTATGTACCTATTAATTTGAAATGAAAATTAACAAAATTATGAATAAAATATGCTTATTAATTAAATGTCAATAAATTGACAATGATTACGATAAAAATAAATACAAAATTGAAGCTGTTTTAATAATATGTTAAAATTGATAATGTAATATTTAATATTAATTGTTAAGTACCTACTAATTTGAAATAAAATTTAACAAAAATATGAATAAAATATGCTTATTAATTAAACGTTAATAAATTTATAATGATTACGGCAAAAACAAATACAAAATTGATTGTTAAGTACCTACTAATTAAGAATAACTCATTGTCGTCTAAGTTATGATTATTTTTATATCCTAAAACAAATGCTTATTAATTTTAAAATTATCATTATTTCTATTTCTTAACAGAATGTTTAAAATTGATTGTTAAGTACCTATTAATTTGAAATGAAAATTAACAAAAATATGAATCAAATATGCTTATTAATTTAATGTCAATAAATTAACAATGATTACAGCAAAAATAAATACAAAATTGAAGTTGTTTTAATAACATATTAAAATTGATACTGTAATAATTAAAATTGATTGTTAAGTGCCTATTAATTAGGAATAAATCATCGTCTAAATTATGATTATTTTCATATCCTAACAGAATATGGTTATTAATTTGAAAATTATCATTATTTCTATATCCTAACATAATATTTAAAATTGATTTTTAAGTACCTATTAATTTGAAATGAAAATTAACAAAAATATGAATAAAATATGCTTATTAATTAAACGTCAACAAAATATGTAACTAATTGTTAACGAAATTGTCACTTTCAAACAGAGAAGTGAAGATAAACACAAACGAGTGAAGATAAACACAAACGAATTTTAAATTGACTGTTAAATCAAACAAATTGATTTTAAATTTGAAATTTGATGATAGAAATTTGAAATTGTGACTTTTATATCCACATAATATTTTAAATTGACTATTCAACCGAACGAATTGATTTTATTATTCATAAATTAATTTCCATGACTGGTTCAAAATTATGTGACCCCGGTATAAACAAAACCACACTGTAAAGCTGGGTGAAATAGAAATAGAACTATTTCCTAAGTATGAAGCTAATTAATTTTTTGTAATAGAGCAATCACGCATATTTCCATTAACAATAAATGAGAAAAACAAAACAAAAAAACGACAAATTGATATATAGAACGATATAAATATAATAAAAAATTGACAGAAAAGTTAAACAAAAGTATAGCGTAATCTTAGCATAGGAGCAATCATGCATATTTCCATTATAAAATATTTTAATTGTATATATATGAAATTCAGCCATTAAAAAAACTACATGAAATTAAATTGATCAAACACTCAACATGACTCATATATTAATCATAATCAAACCCGACTTCTTAAGAAACTTTTGTGAAACTCTGTCTATTTTGACAATGTTTGAATACAATATTAATAAAATACATTGTCTGGAAATCATAATTATGAAATTACAACTTTAAATTGTTAAAACAAAGTAACATCAAAATGTAGTCAGAGAATTAAAGAAAACAAACTTGTTTGAGATAAAAATAGAAGTTTTTTGTATATTAGTGTCTTCTTCCACCTTCTCTGCATACAATAGCAAAGGTATTGTGAGAAGTCAGAAAATAAAATAAAAAAATTTAATCTTTTTGTAGTGCAAGAACTTAGAAAACAAAATAAAGGGAGAACACCCAAAAAAATTAAAGCTTTTGTCTCGTGAAAAATCATAAAACCCCAAAAAAATGGGTATAAGAAAGAATGAACACGTTTGATAAGGCTGACAAAGACGAAAAAAATTTAACCATAAACAAAAAAAAAACAAAGAAAATGAACCCATACTCGTGGAGTTTTCAGATAAAAACTGTCGTTGTAGTATGCTCTTCCACCTTCTCTGCATGCAATAGAGACTGACTAAAAAAATGCTAAAGAGGTTATTTCACTAACATTAGTTTAATATTAATCACCCAAACTCCCCAATTGATCATTATTTTTTTTATGATTGAAAATGAAAATTAAAACGTTAACTCATCATCTTAACATTTTTTTATTTCTCTAAAATTTATTTATTAATTCAATAATTTTTTGTTATATAGATTTCAACTAAAGTAACGTGAACATTATTCTTTTTGACATATATAATAAAATTGTATATATATGAAATTCAGCCATTAAAAAACTACATGAAATTAAATTGATCAAACACTCAACATGAATCATATATTAATCATAATCAAACCCGACTTCTTAAGAAACTTTTGTGAAACTCTGTCTATTTTGACAATGTTTGAATACAATATTAATAAAATACAATGTCTGGAAATCATAATTATGAAATTACAACTTTAAATTGTTAAAACAAAGTAACATCAAAATTTCTTCATCAATCAAATGGGGTCATCATTACTCCAATTTTGTTGCTTCTTGATTATTAGCTACCCTATCATTGGAGTCAGCTGATTTTTTGTCAAGAATTCCTGCGATTGCTACAACTGAACGCAAAAATGAGACGCAAACAAAAATTAACTAAAATAATCTATATTACTAATAAAATAATATAAATTAACTAAAACCTAACAATGAGCAATAAAAAATATCTATATTACTATAAAGAATAAATGTAATTCAAGCTGTGAATGTTGAGAGCCTCTGCATCAAAATGTAAATTGAAATCTCTGTGACCCTAAAAAAACCATAAACAAAGAAGTCCAAAACTACTATATTCAATTATCTGACCATATAAATAAAGGATGACATATATGTGATAATAAAGCATGTCATATATTTGAAAATCAAAGTTGAAAGTGTCTAACTCAAAGGGATTGAACAAATATAAAAATATAACCCATTGAAATAACTTCAGCCAGCATTAAAGGAAAAAAATATAAAGGCAGAACACCCAAAAAAATTTAAGCTTTTGGGTTGCGAAAAATAAAAAACAAAAAAAAAAGTTACCCAATGATCCAGATATAAACCCAAAATGCAACGCAAGCTACTGGCTTAGGAACACACAAAAATTTAAATTTTTTGTAGTGCGAGAACTCAGAAAACAAAATAAAGGGAGAATATCCAAAAAATTAAAGCTTTTGTCTTGCGAAAAATCATAAAACCCAAAAAAAGTGGGACATCGGAGAAGGCTGAGGTTCACAAAAAAATTTAAACTTTTGTATTGTGAGAAACAAAGAAACAAACAAAATGTAGTCAGAGAATCAAAGAAAACAAACTTGTTTGAGATAAAAATAGAAGCTTTTTGTAGATTAGTGTCTTCTTCCACCTTCTTTGCATACAATAGCAAAGGTATTGTGAGAAGTCAGAAAATAAAATAAAAAAATTTAAACTTTTTGTAGTGCAAGAACTTAGAAAACAAAATAAAGGAAGAACACCCAAAAAAATTAAAGCTTTTGTCTCGTGAAAAATCATAAAACCCCAAAAAAATGGGTATAAGAAAGAATGAACACGTTTGATAAGGCTGACAAAGACGAAAAAAATTTAACCATAAACCAAAAAAACAAAGAAAATGAACCCATACTCGTGGAGTTTTGAGATAAAAACTGTCGTTGTAGTCTGCTCTTCCACCTTCTCTGCATGCAATAGAGACTGACTAAAAAAATGTAAGCTTTTGTATTGTGAGAAACAAAGAAAACAAATCTGTTTGAGATAAAAATCGAAGCTTTTTGGAGATAAAAATCGCAGCTTTAGTGTTCTTTCAGCTTCTCTGCATACAATAGTAAAGGTATTGTGAGAAATCACAAAACAAAATATAAAAATTTAAACTTTTGTATTGTCAAAAGTCACAAAGAAAACAAACCCGCACTCAGAGTTTTGAGATAAAAATGACAGCTTTGGTGTGTTCTTCCACCAAGAACACGATATAAAAATGCAAACCTGGAGAGGAACACAAATATGCTATCGTTGTCATGGAATCTGAGATAAAAATCACAGTTTTGGTGTAAAAAATCACAGCTTTAGATGTAAAAAAACGCAGAAAAATACAAAAAACAAATCTGTTTGAGATAAAAATCGAAGCTTTTTGGAGATAAAAATCGCAGCTTTAGTGTTCTTTCACCTCCTCTGCATACAATAGCGAAGGTATTGTGAGAAGTCAAAAAACAAAATAAAAAAATTTAAACTTTTGTATTGTCAGAAGTCACAAAGAAAACAAACCTGCACTCACAGAGTTTTGAGATAAAAATGTCAGCTTTGGTGTGTTCTTCCACCAAGAACACGATATAGAAATGCAAACCTGGAGAGGAATGCAAATATGATATCATAGTCATGGAATCTGAGATAAAAATCACAGTTTTTGATGTAAAAAATCACAGCTTTAGATGTAAAAAAATGCAGAAAAACACAGAAAACAAATCTATTTGAGATAAAAATCTTAGCTTTTTGGAGATAAAAATTGCAGCTTTAGTGTTCTTTCACCTTCTCTGCATACAATAGCGAAGGTATTGTGAGAAGTCAGAAAACAAAATAAAAAAATTTAAACTTTTGTATTGTCAGAAGTCACAAAGAAAACGAACCCGCACTCATAGAGTTTTGAGATAAAAATATTTAAACTTTGGTGTGTTCTTCCACCAAGAACACGATATAGAAATGCAAACCTGGAGAGGAACGCAAATATGATATCGTTGTCATGAAATCTGAGATAAAAATCATAATTTTGGTGTAAAAAATCATAGCTTTAGATGTAAAAAAATGCAGAAAAATAGGGAGAATAAAAAAATGAAAAGAAGGAACAGAGAAGGGGGAGAGAACAATTGGGGAGAGAGAAATGAGAGAAAGTGAAAATGGTAAAAAAAATGGCGCTTGGGATTTCTGAAGGAAGAGAGATGCAAAAGGTCTGCAACAATAAATGAAAATTGCAAAACGCGTGCCACAATAAATGCTTGACATTTCGGTTACCCAAGCACATCGGGAGAAGGAAAACGTATTGGAAACGCTTTAGAAACGTATTGGAGAAGCTTGGACACGTATTGCAAAGGCTTGGAATGGGAAATGTAGTGGTGCACTGTAGCTGGAGGTGACATTTTTGGGCGGGAAATTGGGTTAACCACAGTGCGACACGTAGGCGTCCAGGGCCTTGTTTGTATATAGTTAGATGATGTACATGAAAAATTTTAAGAAAAGGGGATTAGTACCCGTGCCTTCTCCCCTCTAAAGTCCTGTGTGACGGATGGATGTTCATGCTTGCATGAGATTTTCATTCATATGACTCTAAGCTTAATTCTTTTTTGAAGTATTGGATCCGTTTTCTAGTCGGGTTCAAGAATATTCAAATAATAATTTATTTTCTTTTTTTCTTAGTTTCTATTAAAAAAAATATTGGATAGAAACTAAGAAAATAAACAAATTTATTTGAAAATAAATTAATATTAATTTATGAATAAAACTAAAACAAATGAATCAAATAACCCTCCAAAATTCTTCTACCGACCTATTGCCAATAAACTTTCCGACCTCATACGAGAACGGAAAACTAGATAATTTTCTACATCGGTGGATGAAAAATAGTGAACATAATAATTTTTTGTTGATGATGTTCCCAAAAAAAAAGATACTTCTCTTAATTTTTTGCAATATTTTTTTGGTATATATATAGATTATATTTTTAATATTATTTTTTATTTAATAAGATTTAATTTTGTAGATAACAGTATTTAACATAATGACATTTTTCTTATTTTAAATAAATTTTTTATTTTTTTTCTTTATAGACTTTAAAGTAGAGATAATTGCATTCTTTTTAACTTATATAAGATAAAAATTTCAAGTGTAATTGTTCAAGTAATATTTTATTTTTATAATTAGTTATTGTTATTTTAAAAGTTAAAAATAGTTTCATTTGCAATAAAATAACTTTATTTTTTAGAAATCAAATAACTTTATTAGTATTTCATTTATACTGATTTAGATTTAATTGATTCGAAAATTAAAATTTATTTATTAACTTTCGTCGACAAAGAAAACTTATTATAAACTTGATTTGAAAATTCTAGTGTAAATTTAATTATAAATAAATGTAGGCTTGAATATCTTTTTTATCTTTGCAATTTAGTATTTTTTTTTTCATTTTCGTTCTTAAAGCATTTTACATAACATTTTTTTTGCTATTCGAAGCATTTTTTTTTACTTTTCAAAGCTTTTTAAGAATAAAACAAACACATTTTACAATGATTAAAAAAAATCACAAGAACAAAAATGAAAAAAATACTAAATTGTAAGGATGAAAAATATATTTAAATCTATTTTTTATGGTATGAAAAATTCAAAAATATATATTTTATATATATTGTTATTGTAATTAATGTTTTATAATATATAGATTAATAATATTTCGTATAAATTTATATACGTATACATTCCCCCCGGGAGGGGGGCTGGCTCAGTCCCTGGTTGCTAGCTTTTTCCTGTTTTACTCCCTCGTGTACAAAGCAAGCGGCATTAAAGTAGGCAAGGATCAAATTAACATAGCACCTAATAGCGTACAAAATTTAGACCACTACTCTATATGAATTTGTTGATTTGTATTTGGGGGGGGGGGGGGGGGGCGGGGGAGTGTACAAGTCTAGATCATAAAATTCAATTAATAACTCACTAATTCAGGTTGTAACCCATTGACATAGTATTCTATAAAGTCAATCATTGGTCAGAGTTTTATAACATTGTTTCTAACACTCTGTTAATCATTTAAGTTTTTATTCCCTAATAGATAAGTAATTAATTTGTCTCCTAGGGATAGGGGAAGATACCTTAGTGTGATTGAGTTAAGGCTAACAATACTACAAAGATGATATTTCACGTTGAAAATCTATATTGGTTGTATAACAATATCAATAAAAAAAGACGATGTGGTGACATATTTTAAATTATAATGAAGTATATTACATCGATTTTTTATTTATTTAAATCAATCATTATATTGATGAAAATTTTATTTGATCTGTTGGGACCAGTGTTGTCAAATGGCAGTGATGGCGGTGCAAAAGCGGAAAGGCGTCGCGGTTTTTTGAAAAAACACCACCGAATAGTGGTGGCATGACGGGTTGCGAATGACGCCGCCATGGCAGCATGGTGGAAATAGCATTTTTTTTGTTTTTTTTTTCGCGGTAGAAGTTGGGCTGACCTGACCCAACCCTACCCGGAAAGTTAATCAAAAGCGTAGTCGTCCCCTCCCACGCAGGTTGAATCAGAATTCAGAACGCAGCCCTCCTCCAACTAAAAGCACAACCCCTTCACCCATCCGCGACCCCCCGCACGCAGAACGCAGCCAACAACAACGACCCCACGGCGGTGACGAGCACCGGCGACGACCCGCACGAAGGCAGTGAACATCACAGCGTTTACGAAGTGGTGCGTGCTAGCTTTAATTTTTTTTTAATTTTGTTTTTGCTGTTTGGCCGCAGCTTTTCTTTTTCCTTTTGCTATTTGACGCTCTCATTTTACTTTTGATAGTCCCATTTTTATTTTTTTTCTATTTGACACCACATTTTTTTTTCTGTTTAGTCCTCTTTTAATTGGCTGAACCATCATCCGATGCTGCTACTACAAGTGCAACGAGGAAAAATAAGACAGACCCAGGCTGGAAATATTGTCATCCACTGGTGGAAGGAGAAACAAACATAATGGTTTGTAATTTCTGTGGAAAAATCACAAAGGGAGGAATAACCAGAGCCAAACAAACACCTGATTGGGAAGTCGGGCAACATTGCAGCTTGAAAGAAAACTCCACCAAATGTAGTCGAAGAGTTGAAGGAATATATGACTACCAAAAAAAGTGGGACCACTTACAGTACTTCTGGCAGTGGTAATATGGCAAATATAAGAGATTTTGAATTTGGTGAACCAATTGGATGTGATGGAAGTGAAGATGATGAGTTTGCGGACTCTTATAATGCTACTGCAAGTGCAAAGACAAAGTGTGGGACTAAAAAAGGACCAATGGACAAATTTTGTAAGAATCCAGAAAATACAATCAATCGGAGAAAAATGGAGATGTTGAGGCAAATGAACATAAGAGAGTCAATGGATAAGAATGAAGTATTGAAGGTGCATCAACATATTTCTCGCTTTTGGTACCAAGCGGTTTGTCATTCAATCTCATTAAATTGAAAAACTTTAAGAATATGGTTGCAGCCATTGGTCAATATGAGCCACATTTGCCCATTCCTAGCTATCATGACATTAGAGTTCCACTCCTGAAGAAGGAAGTTGAATATACTGAAAATTTGATAAAAGGCCACAGGGAGCAATGGGTCAAGTATGGTTGTACTATTATGTTCGATGCATGGACTGATCGGAAACAAAGATGCATCATTAATTTTTTGATTAACTCTCAAGTTGGTACCATGTTTTTGAAGTCTGTTGATGGCTTTGATTTTTTAAAGATGGGTGAAAAGATTTTTGAGTTGTTTGATGCCACTGTGGAGGAAGTTGGAGAAGAGAATGTTGTTCAAGTTGTAACCGATAATGGGAGCAACTATGTTTTAGCGGGTAAGTTGTTGGAGGAGAAAAGGAAACATATTTAATGGACTCCTTGTGTAGCTCATTGTATTGATTTGATGCTTGAAGATATTGGGAAGCTTCCCTTGATAAGGAAGACAATTAGAAGGGCAATTAATCTAGTTGGGTTTATCTATGCCTATTCTAGTACCTTAAGTTTGTTGAGAAATTTTACACACAAGAGAGAATTGGTGAGACATGCTATTACTAGATTTGCCACTTCTTATCTAACCTTAGAAAGGCTCCACAAAGAGAAAGCCAATATTAGAAAGATGTTTACTTCTGATGAATGGACCTTGAACAAGCTATATAAGGAGCTTAAGGGAAAAGAAGCTGCAAAGGTAGTGCTCATGCCTTTATTTTGGAATAGTGTGGTTTACACTCTTAAAGTCATGGCTCCACTTGTGAAAGTGCTTCATCTTGTGGATGGTGAAAGGAAACTAGCCATAGGCTATATTTATGAAGCAATGGAAAAGGCAAAAGAAACAATTATCAAGTCTTTCAACAACAATGAAAGCAAGTACAAAGATGTGTTTGCAATCATTGATAAAAGATGGAATTGTCAGCTTCATAGACCATTGCATGCAGCTGCCCACTTCTTAAATCTAGAGTACTTTTATGACAACACTGACTTGGAGTTTGATTTTGAGGTCACCAATGGTTTGTTTGAGTGCATTAAGAAGTTTGATTTAGAGGGCTTAATGGAATTTTAATAACAGAATCCAATCTAGCTTTTATGGGCTAATTTCATATATACTTGCCATGATACTCTGCAAGCTCCAGCTCCATTTCACTTGCTTGTCTTCTACCATCTCCAGCAAAAACTCCAGCACCATATGGAGATCCTCCTCTTGTGGACTCCAAATTAAACATTCTAGCACCAAAGCTATAACCAAAGGAACATAAAGCATACCAAAACTATAACCAATAGGAACATAAAGCATACCATGGTGGACAAACTATGTGATTGCGGTGCAATTACAACAGTTGTCATTCAAACAATGTTAATTGGTTGAAGCTTATGTCAGAGATTCATGACACTTACTAGTTTTTCCCCACATTCTATGCACCAAAAGAAGCAAGCTTGTCAACATAAGCATTGCCTTCGCAGTAGATATGTAAAATTCTAAAACTAAACTTTTTAGTTGGATCTATACAATTCACCTAGCGGTTGTAAAGAGTCCAGGGGGCTGAAAAAGGATGATTATATAATGCACAATATTGAGAATATTGTTGTATGATTGTGCTAATCCTAATTGTACTGAGAATATTGCTACATGATTGTGCTGATCTTAATTGATTATATATGTATTAATTCTGATTGTATGTATTAATTCTTATTGTATTTTAATTTTATTTTGTATCTTGATCTCTTGATTATTGGGATCACTTATTTTTAGGATAGATAGCTGTATCAGATATGTCAGGAAAAGCTATAAGAGAAATCTTAGTTAGGTGGTTGGATGACCTTGTATATATATCTATCGATTGTTTCTAATAGAGGCAGAACAACAAGGAGGAGGTGAAGCAAAAGCTAAGGAGAATGAAACCCGAGACGTCGCTGAAGATCAAGGAGGAGGTGAAAAAGAAGTTCGACATTGATTTCTTGGCGGTGGCTCGATACCCCGAGTGAGTGGCCAACATTGTGTCGATCCCTTAGAAAGATGGGAAGGTATGAATGTGTGTGGACTATCGGGACCTAAATCAAGCCAGTCCCAAAGATAATTTTCCTCTGCCACACATCGATGTCCTCGTAGACAACACAACCAATTTTGCTTTGTTTTCCTTCATGGAGGGTTTCTCAGGCTACAATCAAATAAAGATGGCGCCAGAAGATATGGAAAAAACCACGTTTGTTACCCTGTGGGGAACATTCCACTATAAGGTGATGTCCTTTGGACTCAAGAACGTCGGGGCAGCCTATCAACGGGCTATGGTGACTTTGTTCCACAACATGATGCACCGAGAAATCGAAGTCTACGTAGACGACATGATTGCCAAGTCCATAACTGAGGAAGAACACCTCGTCAACTTGCGGAGGTTGTTCGAGAGGCATAAGAGGTATCAATTGAGGTTAAACCCCGCTAAGTGCACCTTCGGGGTCAAGTCGGGAAAGCTGTTGGGTTTCATCATAAGTCAGAAGGGGTGCATGATGGGGCAACATGATGAGTTGGGAAAAAGAGAGCGAGTCGTCTACTACTTAAGTAAGAAGTTCATGGCCTGTGATATGAACTACTCCCTGCTGGAAAGGACATGTTGTGCTTTTGGTTTGGGCATCCCACCGACTAAGACAATACATGCTGAGCCATACCACCTGGCTAGTATCCAAGATGGACCCAGTCAAGTACATCTTTGAGAAGCCCGCTCTCACGGGGCGGATCGCTCGGTGGCAGGTTTTGCTATCCGAGTTCGACATAGTCTACGTAACCCAAAAAGCGATAAAGGGAAGCGCCTTGGCGGACTATTTGGCTCAGCAGCCTCTCAATGATTATCAACCCATCCATCCCCAGTTCCCAGATGAGGACATCATGGCCTTATTTGAAGAGAAGCTAGAAAAGGATAGGGACAAGTGGATCGTGTGGTTCAATGGAGCATCTAACGTTCTGGGCCATGGCGTTGGGGCGGAATTGGTCTCTCCGGACAATCAATGCATACCTTTCACGGCCAGACTTGGTTTCGACTGCACCAATAACATGGCTGAATACGAAGCATGTGCCCTGGGTGTCCAGGCAGCAATTGACTTCAACGTCAAACTGCTCAAGGTGTACGGAGACTCGACACTGGTGATTCACCAGCTAAGAGATAAGCGGGAAACTAGGGATCAGAGGCTAATACCCTACCAGACCTACATCAAGGAGCTGGCTGAGTTCTTTGATGAGATCTCTTTCCATCATGTTCCCCGAGAGGAAAACCAAATGGCCGATGCGCTCGCCACTTTAGCGTCCATGTTCCAGCCGACACCGCACGGAGACCTACCATACATTGAGTTCAGGTGTCACGGCAGGCCCGCATATTGTTGTTTGGTAGAGGAGGAGCAGGACGGTAAACCTTGGTATTTTGGCATTAAGCGATACGTTAAACGCATGATTTTCTTGTTTGAAAAAAAAAGAATGCACAGGGTTAGCTTGCCTGGGCGAGGTTAGCTCGCCTGGGCGAGCACCCCCTGCACAAGAAAGGTTAAAAGGAGAGGGAAGGGGTGAACTTTTCACCCAAAACTTCTTCCTCTCATCCAAAAAACGTAAGCTCACTGGATCCCTAGGATTTCCAGCCTTAGGTCACCATTTCTCAACGTTTTTTGATTCCATTTTGCGTTGTTATTCATCCCCAACAAGAGATGGCTCTGAAAAGGCTCTCCACAAAGAGGTCTAGGAGGGATGCCCATGGGGAAAGCTCCAGCGCCTATGTGGAGTTCGACAGTCACTAGTTCCGGAGTGCCGAGCACCAACAGCGTTTTGAGGTCATCAAGGGATAGTCATTCCATAAGGAGAGGCGCGTCCAACTCATAGAGGATGAGTACTCAAACTTCCAGGAGGAGATAGCACACAGGCATTGGACACCTCTAGTGACTCCCATGGCCAACTACGACCCTGAGATAGTCCTAGAGTTCTACGCTAATTCCTGGCCCACGGAGGAGGGAGTTCGAGATATGCGCTCGTGGGTAAGGGGTCAGTGGATTCCCTTTGGCACAAATGCCCTCAGCCAGTTCCTGGGCCACCCACTGATCTTGGAGGAGGACCATCGGTGTGAATTCAGCCAGTGGAGGGACCAGGCCTCCGGCTTTGACGAGGAGGCCATCGCCCAGCTGTTGTGCATACCGGGGCAAGACTTTGCCTGGACCGCTGCGGGGAGGCGGGTGTGGATTATGCGCACCAGCATGACTACTCTGACTCAGATATGGATGACGCTGCTACTCAGCAACATCCTGCCCAGCGACCATAATTTTGACCTCCCTCTGCCTAAGTGCCAGATGGTGTACACCATCCTGACACGGATGATTGTTCACGTGGCCCAGATAATTGCTGACGCCATTTATTTATTTGCAAGGACGACGCCCACTAGGCACCCTTTGGACCCAGAGAGGTCCAACAGGGCCCTGGGATTTTCGGCCTTGATCACGGGCCTCTGCCAGTTCTACGGGGTACTTGTCATCCCCAGCAAGGTAATCCGGCTGCTGATCACTCGAGCTTTCATCGAGAAATATTGCACCCCTAGGCAAGCGAAGGGTGACGCACAACAGGCTGCGGATGCACCACCACCTCAGCAGCCCGATCCGGTTATACCACTGAGTGTGGAGCAGTATCTACAGCATATGGTTCGCCAGCAAACGGCCAACCACCGCGGGCAGGTGCAATTACATGAGTGCTTCTACCGTTTTAGCCTCAGCCAGTAGGGGCAGGGCTCCCCACCTTTTGTATGCCCTACCCCAGAGCAATTCAGGGCTGAGGTCGCGTGGCCTGGAGATTGGCCCACTGAGGAGGGAACCGAGCCCGCAGGATCCCTGGGCAAAGAGGAGGAAGCCCACATGGATGAGGATATGACCGACCTGCTCGGTTACCTGGGAGAGGGCGAAGCTACACAACCAAGGTCGTCACACTTGTGATGCCATGTCGTTTAACATCACTGCTTTCAGTTATTGTTTTTGTTTCCATTGTGATTTAACACTGCTGCTTTCAGTTATTGTGTTTGCTCCCACCGTGGTCCGGCATTACGTCTCTCAATTTGTTTTGTCATTGTTTTTTATTGCGATTTATCATTGCATTTTCTTCGTTTATTTTGACGTAGGTGGGCCTTGCGTACCCTCGTTCGCACGACTTTTTAGAAAAGAAAAAAAACATATGTGATCGTAGATATCAACTTTGTCAAAAAGAAAAACAAAATAAAAATAAATTGGTTAACTAAAAAGCCAACATGCTTTGGAAAAGAAATAACTTCTGGCTTTTCTTTGAAAGAAAAGATTTACTGATCGTGACACAAAGGCTTTGTTAAAAAAAATGTGTGTACGCACCTAAAGGGTGAATGCTGTGAAAATTTTCCCGGACGCCCAAGATAAACTCGGACAAATGTATGAATTGATAAAAGAGCATATTTTGGAAACACTGGGGTGACTTAAATAGGAAAAATGATGAATCCTGAACCCTAGTGTCGCGTGACCACAAAAACTTGATGCTTGAGTGTCCACATAGGTGCATGCGTGACTAGTTTTGCATTAAATTTCTGAATCATCATCGTTGCGCGCGTGTCATGGAAATAATGTGGGACATCCCTTTACCCCTGGACTGCTGACCAAACCAACACCCTGACATATATCATGTCCAGTCGTTCTACAAGCTCTGAGCCAAAAATACCAACTCACCATAAACATTGACCAAGGGTGAGAATGTCCATCTTTGCCCTCGGAAGAAAAGAAAAAGAAAAGAAAAAAAAAGAGAAAAAAAAAGAAGTTCCTGATCAAAGATCGGAAGAAGAGGAAAAGAAGAAAATTCCCAATCAAAGATCGAAGAAAAAAAAAGAAATATACAGAAATGTCTTTGGACTAGACAATATCTGAACAATACAGAATTGTCACGAGCAAACAAGAAAAGAAAGGAAACCACGACTTGAAGTGGTCCTCTCCCTTTGATCGCCAATCAAAATCCTGTGCACCGACGACTTTCTCGCCCCGCACTAAAAAAAACAGAAAAGGAAAAGGCTCAAACACTCAGAGCCAAATATCCCACCAAAGCAACATTCCTGAAAAAGTCATATTGATCCATGATTACACGTGTAATATTTAATTTGATAGGAAATGATTTGCAAAATCAAGTCATGACATATCTATGGTTCGGAATTAGGATAAAACACTTACCTGTGTGAGATTTATACACTTTGAGTGATTTTTCTTCTTTCTTGTTGGACCCAGTGTTTCCTCTAAATGGTCGCTTAGAAGAAAATTTTATCAGCATACCCTCATTCCCCCCGGTAGACACGTTTGTTTTTCTCCAAAAACTATATGTTGCTCTAATCAATTGGAGGTTCTGTTTCTTTGCTAAAGCATGTTCGCATTTTAGCGAAAGAACTCCGAGACTATTTTAGTCTCACACAAAGTCAAGAACTATGTTGGTGTGAGTTCCTCATCATAAATTGAGGAAATGTAGGAGCAAAAGCCTCGCTTTTGTCGACCACCCCACTTTTTTCTATCGTGACCTGTGAGTCCGTTGGCACGCGGAGACGCCTTATACGGTAACCCGCACACACTCATTTGCTATCCATAAGACTCAAAGCCCGATAGCATGCAGTGACTAACGTCGTCATCTGCACCTTCCCTGCAGATGTCAGCGTCTTCCGGCCGAGACTGCGAAAAAGTATCATTTTGCAATACGTAAGACTCAAAACCCGATAGCATGCAATGACTAACGTCATCATCTGCACCTTCCTCAAAGATGTCAGCATCTTCCGGCCGAGACTGCGGAAAAGTCTCATTTGCTATCCGTAAGACTGAAAGCCCGGTAGCATGCAGTGACTAACGTCGTCATCTGCACCTTCCCCAGAGATGTCAGCGTCTTCTGGCCGAGACTACGAAAAAGTCTCGTTTGCTATCCGTAAGACTCAAAGTCCGATAGCATGCAGTGACTAACGTCGTCATCTGCACCTTCCCCGGAGATGTCAGCGTCTTCCGGCCGAGACTGCGAAAAAGCCTCATTTGCTACCCATAAGCCTCAAAGCCCGATAGCATGCAGTGACTAACGTCGTCATCTGCACCTTTCCCGGAGATGTTTGGGACTTTCGACCGAGATTGCGAAAAAGTCTCATTTGTTATCCGTAAGACTCAAAGCTCGATAGAATGCAGTGACTAACATCATCATTTGCACCTTTCCCGAAGATGTCATCATCTTCCGGTCGAGACTACGAAAATGTCTTATTTGCTATTCGTAAGACTCAAAGCCCGATAACATGCAGTGACTAACGTCGTCATCTGCACCTTCTCCAGAGATTTCAGCGTCTTCTGGATGAGACTGCGAAATAGTCTCATTTGCTATCCGTAAGACTCAAAGCCCGGTAGCATGCAGTGACTAACGTCGTCATCTGCACCTTCCTGTAGATGTCAGCGTTTTCTGGCCGAGACTGCAAAAAAGTCTCATTTGTTATTCGTAAGACTCAAAGCCTGATAGCATTTTGTGACTAACATCGTCATCTGCACCTTTTTCGGAGAAGTCAGCGTCTTTTGGTCGAGATTGTGAAAAAGTCTCATTTTGCTATCCGTCAGACTCAAGGGTCCGGTAGCACGTGGATATACCTTATGGTTATCCGCAGCTTTATCATCCAGAGACAAACAAGTCCGATGACATCAGAATGATGATGGTCGGCCATTTCTAATCATTTTGAAGATTTTTGCAGGTTTTCCCAAATTTTTTCCTTTGCCATCCAAAGACGTCCAAGTCTGACGACGCGTTTCGCTGGTTGGGCTATTGATTGCTCGAGTAAGGATCCGCTCAAATGAAATTAGTGTCTTATCTTTACTTCCTTTTTATCTCCGATAAAAGATAAGTAAAGAGGGGCAACTGTCATACCCTAATTTCATCCGGGAACCATTGTTTGTCAGCATGCGACCTTCGTTTGACCACCTCAAAATGTTTAACACCCATCGTTGTAGAATCCGTAAAGTTCTGAGATGTTTCGGGAAGAAACCAGTCAAAAACACGAAAACGGGAGTGTATTTAGCAAAGTGGAGTTTGTGTAAATAAACTGTTATACTATAATTTCATCTGAGGACCATTGTTGATTGCTTCGGAAGGCTTAACACTCATCGCGGTGGAATCCGTAAAGTTTTGTGAGATTTTGGAAAGAAAACAGCCAAAAACATAAAAATAGGGGGTGAACTTATCAAGATAGGGTGTAAATAGAAATTCGAATCTAGGCCCTTCTGGAATATTTTGGAAGTTGGGTTGCTTAAGGAGGAAGCAACTGGGCAGCAAGCTCCTCCACGTTTTGTTGAAAAATGGTTTCTGTAAAATTTCCAAAAATCTTGGGTAAGCATATTTCACTTTATATTGGTGAAAGGAAAGAGAAAAAAAGATGAAAATCAAATCCGAAAAACTTCCGTAAGGCTTCCGTAACTTTTTCATAAAGTACGAAAAGGGGGTGAACTTAGTAATTGGGATGCGCTTAGAAATTTTCCTCAAGAAGCCTCTGGGCGGCAAGCAACTCCCTTTTTCCCTATAAATAGGGGAGGGTGCTGTTTCCAAAATATTCATGACCCCTAGGCTATGCATTTCAGCTATTTTGGGTAAAAAAACATGTTTCCGTGAAGAAGAATCGAGTCGAAGTGCTTCCGTAACGCTTCCGAGACGTTTCCGTGAGTAAATCTGTGAAGATTTTCCTGCGTTCTTCATCGTTCTTCGTCCGTTCTTCGTTCTTCAATCGGTAAGTGTTCGAATCCGAGAATTTCAATTCATTTCTTGTTTTGTTTGCTTTCATCTTCATCTCGTTCACTTTCGATTTTCTTTTCTTCCATTTTTAACGTGTTTTAACTGTTTATTTAAGCCGTTATCTCGCCTAATAAATGATAAAATGAATTTCAACCGATCATTTATGTTGTAATGTCGTTTAATCACTATTAAAGAAAAATCTAACCGATCGTTCACGCTATAACCTCGGTTAAACAAAAAAAAAGCAAAATAATAATAAAATAATCAAAATATCTTGAAAAATAATAATAAAATAATAAAAATATCTTTGAATAAAATAATCAAAAAAATCAATCGGATGTTTTTCTTTGGAAGTTTCCTTGAATGAATTGACTAATAACCAAAGTGAAATTAAGGTTAAAATCAACTCACACATCAAGCTTTGTCCGTAAAAGTCACTTAAAACCGTTTTAAGGTCCAACGCCTTAAACGGTCCTCTTTGCTTTTATCGGTTAACATGGACCATTCAAAAGCATAAAATCAACCCATAACTTTACCGCTTTTGCAAGAACTACGTACATCTGATTTCCTCATTGCAATTGAGGATGCGTAGGAGCAAAAGCCCTGCTTTTGTCGACCACCCCAAGAGATCGTTAATGATCCAAGACCTTAACGTTTCTCTCCTTTCAAAAACAAGATATCGTTAATGGTCCAACGTCTTAACGTTTCTAAAATAAGAGATCGTTAATGGTCCAACACCTTAGCGTTTTTGTCCTTTCAAAAGAATCAAAAGATCGTTTAATGGTCCAATGCCTTAAACGATTTTTTGTGCGGTTAAAATCGATCTTGCGGAAAAAGATCAAAACAACTTAACCAATGTTTAGTTCTAAAATAAATTCAAATTGAGCTTCATACATAACTGAATTGACTTTTAGCTTGAAATTGGTTCATGAGCTTGAATTGAATTGACTTTCAGCTCTAAACCTAATTCGTTCATGAGCTTGAATTGAATTGACTTTCAGCTTGAAAAAAAATAAATTAAAATGAGCTTCAAACATAACTGATTCTTATCCAGTCAAATTGAGATAAACAAGTTCAACATGATATGACTCATTTCTCAATGGTGCAAACTGCAACGGGAGTATAAAGTCAATTGTACCAAAATATAATTGACATATAGTAAAAAAGATAAAAATTAGGAACAAATTATTTTCAATAGATTTTCTTTTATTGGTTGACATTCATTGGAAATGACAAAATTTGTTGGGTCCCACATCATATGTAATGATTTTCTCTCTCTTGAATTTGTAGTTTTCAATAAATTCCAACTAATTACAGATGGCGTGTTAGAAGGAGTATGCTAAAAACTATTTCATAGCCATCCTTTGGTAATAAATTAACTATCATTTTCCTTAATTAATTATTGAACCAAATTATTCTTCAAATAACAGATAAGACTGACACTGTAAAAGAAAACTACCTGGAAAAAAACTCAGTACAGATATACATTTATGTACCCAGAATGGTATATATAGAAAATAATTTGCACATACCATATAAGGCATTCAATTGAGATTCACTTAATCTTGAAACCATTTTAATGCAGTCAAAATACAGGTCAGAAAGTCCACAGAGGCGCGCTTGGCTCACCATATCAGACTCTAGTTCGCCAAACCAAACCTTTTCCTATAAATTGAGCCTAACATCTCCTCTATGTTGCACATCAATATTCATATTTCATATCATATAAGATAGCAAAGCCTATAACCCATGGAGTCAAACAACATGCCAGACTTGAACGGTGTCGCTAAGAAGACTAAAGGCCGACAAAAGATCGAAATGAAGAAGATGAGAAACGAGAGTAACCTTCGGGTGACATTCTCGAAGCGTCGCACTGGGGTTTTCAAGAAAGCCAGTGAGCTTGCAACCCTTTGTGGCGTGGATGTCGCTGTGATTATGTTCTCACCCGGTAATCGAGTATTTTCGTTTGGCAGTCCCAGTGTTGATTCTGTTGTCCAACGCTATAAGACACAGGGCCCACCTCCCCTCCTTACCTTGGACCTCAACAAGGTGCACTCCACTGCGGACGAAGTTGAGCTCCACACACACCTCCACTGCTTGTCCAACCAAATTGCTATTGAGAAGAAGCGCACAAAGGATTTAAATCATTTAGCGAAGGCTGCAGAGGATCAGTTCTGGTGGGCTAGGCCTATTGAAAGCATGACCGATTCCCAACTTGACAAGTATAAGAAGATGTTAGAGGAGTTTAAGAGACAACTCAAAGAAAAACGTGGGAACCTCAACTGATGATGCCCTATTTAAAGTTTTAGTCAATGTTTTTTAATTTAATATGTTTTAGAATGAGCACTAGCTTAATCAAATTAATGTTTGGGATGTGGTTAGGATTGATTATCTAGGACTTATGTTTTCGTTATGTTGAATAGTCTTCATCATGTGTTGGTAAACTATGTTTCCTTTATGTTGTTTCTTTGCTTTGTTAGTGGAGTTTGTAATTGTGATGTAGTTTCTACATGATTTAGTGTTTGAATGAAAGGGCATCTTAAATACATAAAAATCCAATTCTATTAGAAATTCCAACCTTTTGAACTTTGGTTGAGGATTTTCATTTTCTCATCTTCAACTAAGGTAGGTCGAGTTTGGAGGTAAGCTTAAAATAGAACAGCACAAATAATTAAATCTCCATTCAATTTCGTAGGGGGTCAAAGAATAATTTAATGTATTTTAAATAGATAAGTAAAATATTTAATGTATTTTAAGTAATTAAAATATATTTTTAATTATTCTTTTAGTCTCCTAAATTTCAATTATGCCAATTGGATCCCCTACGTATCACAAATGTGTGATTTTAGTCCCTTAGATTTCAATTGTGACAATTGAGTGCCTTAGGTGTCTCTATTGTGCGATTTTAGTACCTTAAAATTTATAATTGCACTATTAGAACTATCATTTTTCAGGGAAAAAATCACATTATTGTGATACTTTGGGGACTAAAATCCCACAATTACAATACTTAAATGAAATTTATACAATTGTGTACATGAGGATCCAATTGACGCAATTGATATATAGGGGACTAAAGTCACACATTTGTGATAGCTGAGGGATCCAACTAGCTCAATTGAAACTTTAGGTATTTCAATTCTCAATTGTGATACCTTAAGGACCAAAAGTATTATTAAGCCAAAATGGAATTCATAAAATGCATGCAATCAATATTTTAAAATTTTTTATATTTTGTGTTTAGTCCCGACCATTTGGTTGGCTCTGTTAAGTGTTCATATGTCCATTAAATTTTTAAACAACAATTTGTGGTGGGTTTTTAAATCATCAATATTCATTTATAATTTCAAATTAAAATTTCTAGCAGCTTAAAAACCGTCAAATCAATTAAAGAAAAAAAGAAAGAAAGAAAACATATTTGGAACATAAAGACAATTCACAATCCACAACCTCATGCCAACTCTTGACAATAATACATATGCACTTACCTTGAAATTTTTTTTTGGAAGAAAAGACAATTTACAATCCAAAATCTCATGCAACTCTTCTCAATAATACATATGCATTTTCCAAGAAAATAGATCTAGTACATAAATCCCCAACTCTTATGCAACTCTTCACAATCCAAAATAAAAACAAAAACATCATTGGAACACAAGGATGATTCATTAAGGCCACAACTTTAACTTTCCCTTCAATGACAAGCACCTCATCAATTAAAGCAAAAAAAAAAAAGTCCAAACACTTGAATTAAAGATGTCACAACCTTGACCATTTTTTCATAACTACCCCAATGCTACCCAAAACACAAAGGTAATTGAAGATGACCCTTTTATTATCCTTCCACAATGTTGTGTGCGGGTGAGGTGATAATTGTTTCTCACACTTTGTTTTTGTGAGCAATTAGCCTAACTTTTTTAGGATTTTTGTTAATATATTGTTGCTATTGTGAATAAACTATTATAAAAAATCATTTCAGAAAATAAAAAGACAGTTTTTATTGTTTTGTTTTAAATTTTGATGTTACAAAGATATTTTTTAGTTTAAAGGATTGATAAGTTGCAGACTTAAGCTGACCATAGCTAGATGACCCTTCACCACAGCAAAAGAGGACCAGTTATCAAGTGAATGAATGTGAAGACTTGCCACAACGAATATGAATGTTGAAGACTAAGATATTGAGCAAGCACTCGCCACAATGAGTACAACTCTCACCATAGCGTAAGTTGGTCATAGAGCAAGAAGATTAAAGTGAAGTGTCATTTGCAAAAGATGAAGCCTCGTTGTAGTAAGAAGTGTCCTCGCTACAATGAAAGTCTAATGTGACAGAAAAAATATATAGATTTGGCTCTAAATAAAATAACTTGTAACATCATAATTGGCACCTTTTGTCATTTTTTCGATTCAGACTTATAGATTTGCATTTTTTCCTGTCTCTCTCTCTCTCTCTCTCTCTCTCTCTCTCTCTCTCTCTCTATTGTAACTTTTGATGTTAATGTTATTTTAGACCAAATCAAGATCCATTGCAGCTAAACATTGAAGTTGTTAATTGAATGAAGTAGTAACCAAGTATGTGATTCTTCATTTTCTGATTTATTTTCTTTGTTATACATGTGATCATATTCCAAATATTTGCTTAAATGCATGCTTAGGCTTGATCAAACTAACTTTTAGGAATTGAATTGTGTTGAAAAAAATTGATTCTAGATTTGAATTGGAATTGTGTGAGAGCTTAATTTTAGGAATGAAATCAATTTTTGCATTGAAGAGATTCATTGTTCATGTTCTAAGTTCTTGGTTAAGTTACCTAAGGAATTAGGAATTTAGCTAAGGAATAAAAGATTAATCACCTAAGGAATTAGGATTAATCAATTGAGGGTTAACAAGAATCAAAAGGAAGGAGAAGCCTTTAGGTTTAGGGTTAACAAGAATCAATTTTCTTGATTATTTACAGATTTTAAATTAATAATAATTAGTGGTTTATATCCTAGCTATTGATTTATTTAAATGACATCTAAAGTTTTAAAACAACTGGTCCATGGTGTGGTTGCATTTAAATGGTTTTAGAAAATTTTAAAATACCAAAAATTGTAATTTAATTATTTAAATAAATACAACCAATTTTAAAAACCACCAAAAAAAAATTTAAAAATTTTCACATATGCGTCAACACTTAATAGAGCCAACCTAATGGCAAGGACCAAATATAAAATAAAAAAAATCCAATGACGAAAAGACAAGAAAAATCTTACTAGGGAGCCAAAAAAAATTTGAGTATATTTCAAGAACCAATTAGAGACTTAAACCTTTTTAAAAAGTTAAATTAATTTTACAAGGTTATAATTAATCATTATCATGCAATTATGTATTACATAATAGTTTGATATTTAAGGTCACCTTATTTTCTTTAGCCCATTTGTTTTGAGATAAAATTATATTTCTAACAAAATAAATCCAAAAAAATAAATTCAATTTTATAATAATTTTATGTTGATTATAAGTAGATTTACAATATAGAATATTAATATAATAATTATGCTCATATTTTTATCTATTTTCTTTCATTGAATTTTCTTCTTATTTCTCTTTATATTTCCAATTATATATCACTCATCATATGTCATTTTCTCTCTTTTCTTTTACTTTTTTTTTCTTTCCATCTCTTTTTTGTCATTCTACATAAACTCCAAAATGGGATGTACCTTCATAACTACTTAAATTAATTGTAAGTAAAATATATTTGTATTTTATTTTTCCATTGGTTTTGCACACTCGATTTTGCATGATTCTTTGAAGATTGTTTAAGTGCATCCATTATGTGGATATGATTAAGGCATTGTGTGTTTTTAATTTAAATGTTCAGCCACTTATAGCAAAAAAAAAAAACTTTTTAATTATGAATTCCCTTGCATTAACCTTTGACCCAAAAACAATAAATGAGTTTGTACTTGAATCCTTGAGCCTAAAAAGGAAAAAAATATCTACCTTACTTTAAGGAATAGAAAATCATATCATATGGTTTGAGGCAAATTTGTTCCAAATTTAGGGGAGTTTGTTTTGTAATGCTCAAGGGATTGTTGTAAAACAAAAGCATACACATTTGGGAAAGCTACAATGTTTAAAAAGAAGTAGAAAATCAATCAAATTCAAAAACAATTTCAAGTTGTTGTTGCTATTTTAAATTTGTGAATAAAATGTTGGGAAACAGTGTTTAGAATTGTTTGTCTCATGAATTGAAAAGGAAATTAGTTAGTGTTCTCCTAGACCCTTGGGCGCTTTGATTTCTAGGATATAAAAAAACAATTTTCCTTTGTAGCCTAGTCAAATTACAACTTTAATAAAGTCCTTAGTGATCCATGTTGTGTGTGTGCAATTGCATTGAATGAGATGGTATGCAAAGTTGGGATTGTGTAATTCCAATATGGATTGATTGAATATCATGTGCAGCTGAAACACTTGTGTACTTAAGTAAAATACTATCCTTGTGAGAAATGAATTGTATTTTTTTATCTTTTCATTGCCAATTGCCATTCTTGTTGATCCCTTGAACTCTTGAGTTCATTTCTTTTATGATTCTATATATCAAAATCACCATAACAAGTGTGATTTTGAAATCGTGTGAACTTGTTTTGTTTTGGTGAACATGCTTATGTTTTGGGAATTGTAATTGATCCTAGTCCTTAGTCTTGTCGTTAATCTAACTTATTTTTGTTTATTTTACTTTTTCTTGAGGACAAGCAAAGCTTTAAATTTGAGGGAGTTTGATAACGGTTGTGCATTCCTATATTTGCAATCTATTTCACAACAATTATCTCACTTTTCCTTGAATCGTAGCTAAGTTTGTCCTTGTTTAAGTTAGGGAATATATATAATTAGTTAGATATTTTCATACAGTGAAAATTTAGAAAATTTATTAGCTTTTACATGTTTTTACAGTAATTTAGTCATTTTAGTGCACCTGGAAAAAAATTGAGGGTTTGGAAGTGAAAATTGATCACTCAATGAGTTTGCCAAGTAGCTTAACTAGGAAGCCATATTAGAAGAAGACACGTGGTAGCTGGTGGCTAAGCGAGAAGTCTATCTCTCTTAGCAAATTTCTCTTGAAGAAGCCATGTCAACAACATCAAGGCTCGTTGAGTGACGCAGCCTCTTTGGAAGAAGAAAAAAAGTGATCCCATGAAAAATTCACTTAGTGTGCTTTAATGAGGAAACAACAAAACAAAGATACTGCATGGAATTTGGATCCACTCATCATTGGAGACATTCAATATCAATCTAGGGTTGCGTGTGTAGCGGTTAGAGACTCAAGAACTTACTCTCTTTTACTTCCTTCACCAATCTTCCATTTTTTTTTTAACTTTCCCTTGTATGTTTTGGTAGCTTCTCATGACAATGAGGAGTTAATCTCTTTGAAGTTGAGGATTTTGTGTACTAACAAATCTCATGTAACTATGTCTACTATCTATTTAATGATTATTCAATAATAATGTTATTTCTCTGCTTTTAATGTTTGTTCTTGGCTTGATCACCCAAACACTTATTTGTATGTTTCATTGTCATTAGAAAATGCTTTAAAACTGAGATTTGAGAATACTATATAATGAATGTCTCATTTGGGGATAAAGTAATGTTTATTATTCTCTTGGCAATCCTTTCTCTTAAATAATTCATTTAACTTAACTTGCTTAGGAGTTAGGAGTAGAGTTAAGTGATTTAGCCTCTTTTACTCGAGAAATCAAGGTTAGAAGACTTGAGTGGATTGAGATATTGTTATGGTTCTCATTAAATAGATAAAAATAATTCTTTATCGAGATGTTTGCCAAGTACCACTAAAAACCCTAAGTAGTTTGTTTAATTGTTGTTTCCAATTACTGCACATCAACTGTTTGATATATTGTCTTTGTGAAATGTACCTTATTTTAAGTAGTTTAATTTTAGAGCTGAACTTCAATTTATTGCAACCTTATCTCAAAACAAGAAATTACCATTGCTTAGTTGTTGAGTTTACACAAAAAAGCTTAGTACAAACAAGTCCTTGAGGTGACCATCTTTCTACTTACTATTGAAAATACTACACTAATTGGTACATTCGTCAATGATGTAATAAGTTTTCTGGCTTCGTTGTCGGGGACTTGTTTCTCGTATTAGGCAACTTATGCTAATTTCATATTCTATGCAATGATTCGTTATTCTTCAATTCTTTGCTTTTAAATTCTGTTTTTGTATTACTCTTGAGTACTTTGCTAACATGTTCTTTAGTTGCTTTGTTCCATGTATGTGAGGTAGAGTTTCTTAAGAAGATCTAGTCCCTTTGGATCAAGAGATTCGAAGAACTTGTAGAAGAAACAATGCCTTAAGGAAGAAGCAAAAGCAAAAAGAGAATAGGGCTAAGAAAAGAACTCGACAAGCTTCATCTTCTTCACCACACAACCACAACCACAACCTACACCTCCACCACACTTGCCATTACTCTTAACTCTTCCTATCTTTGAGGAGCCTGAAATGGCAGAAGAAGAACATCCTAGAAGGACACTTGGAGACTATATTGCACATGTTGTGCAAAGGCACTTCATATTGGAATGTGTTATTTTGGCTATTAAAGGTTGTAGTGTCAATCTATAATTAGGATTGCTCCCATCAATTGGTCTTAGCACATCTCTCAATTTCATGTAAAAAAAGTTAATGGACCGGATTGGGTAATGCTCACCACTACTTACTAATATATTCACACAAAAAAACCACTACTTATTAATATTTGAAAATGTTTAACTATACATTTTCATTCAATATTGTTACTTTTAGGTACACTAATTAGATTCAGTAAAAAAAAAAATACACTAATTAGAAATATTTATTATCATTGATTTATACATTAATTATCATCCATATATTTTTTGTATAAAATAATTAGAAAGTAAAGCTTTATTCAACTTTTTTTTATGCAAAAGCTTTATTCATCTTTAACTTAATAAAAATATCTGATAAATTTAATTTATTTTAAATTAATGTCAAATAAATACTCTCGTTTTTACTTTGCGTATTATAAATCCTATAGTTTATGAAAAGTTGAATTCGAATGGAATTTGAATTTGGTCACTTTTCCCGTTTTCCATCCATGGAATATTTTATATGACATGATGTGGACATTTGATGAATAATAATATCTCTACTGATTATGAAACTACTTATACATTCATAAATATATATTAAATAAAAAAAACACGAGTTGAAAATCTTTTAGCATTCCATTGATTTGATCAAATTTATTTTATAGTTTCCTATTTATTGAAGGCGTACGTTAACGAGTAACGACTGATCCACATCCAATCAGGTTAGATTTAGAACTGTGGATTGCACGAGTCTCTGTTGTTATTTTAACAATATTAATATTAATTATTTTAATTTTATAAATTTTAAAAACATAATTTTTATTAAAAGAATTATCTACTTATTCATTTTTAAAATATTTACTTAACATTAATTTTATTATAGAAATTTGCAAAGATAAAAATTGATCATTTTTGTTTCTTTTAAAATTTTAAATATTTATTTAATATCCAAAAAAAAAACATAAAAATAAAATTGATTGATGTGAACTAGATATCTACAAAAAAAAAAAATAATAGTTTTGTAAAAAAAGTTAAATTGCTTAAATTTAAATTCTTAACATTTTATACAAACTGCATTTCCTTAAATGATAATAATAATAAGGTTAAATTACTCATTTGATCCCTATAGTTTCATGATTCTTACTTTTTTAATCCATATAGTTTGAGAGTGATCTTTTATTATTATTATTATTATTATTATTATTATTAAGCCTCAAGTACCAGCCTAAAGACTGTGTATGATTAGTCCATTAAAGATTCAAGTGTGTGGTTCGAATGTTTTAAGTTCTAACTAGTGTTATTAAACTAATTGGTCGGATGGATTAGGAACAAAACTTATAACCAGTTCCATTTTTTTATTTTTGGTGTACTAACCAGTTCGAGTTAATTCTTAGAATCATATGTTATTGATTTGATGTTGATGTCATCAAACTAGGTTAAAACACCTCTATGTAATAACTTTTTTCTTTTTCTTAAATCAATATAGTCTATATAATAATAACTTTCTATCGTGCTCTTGGACGCATAGATCTAGAAATCCGTGAGAAATAACTTTACTTAATTTTACTTGATTTTACTTAATAACTAGAGTTTTGCCCGTGCGACGCCTGGGCTCATACTCCTTTTTGAATATTACTAATATATGTGCAAAGTTCAATAACGATGTTTATTTGTATGATAATAATGTTGAGCTATGTTTAGAAAAAAGTAACATAAAGTAAGAATACAAACAAACCTAATGCTATTGTAAATTGTTGG